>NC_045429.1:440297168-440499668 GCF_902635505.1 Sarcophilus harrisii | reverse complement strand
GGTTCGTGAAGGCGAGATGGGGAAGTTGGGAAGGCTTCTGCTCCACTTGCGATGGTGTTTAGCGGGCAGGCATCCGGGGGAGCCTTAACCCAGCGACTCCACCTTCCCGGTGGAGGAACAGGTTCCCCAGAAGGAGCCGCTTCGGCCAGCGTCGCTCAGGTGGTTAATGGCCAAGTGCTTTGGCTCGGCGCCCCGCGCGCCGGGCGGTACCGTTAGAGCACACGCGGACAAGGTCAAGGGCTCGGTCGCGGGCCTGGCCCGCCCGAGGGGGCGGGGGGCGGCTCCCCGCTGCGCGCCGGCGTCTCGGGCCCCGCAGCTGCCCCCGGCCCGGCCCGCCCCGGGTGGATCTGGGCGGGCTCAGGCCGGAGCGGGGGCGGGCCGGGGCGGGGACTGCTCGCCTAGAGCCCCGGCGCTCCCCGGCCCTCTCCGCACCCTGCGCCGGGGCGCCCGTCTGCGGAGTATGGAGGTGGCTCCCCAGGGCGCGCCGGCGCCCACCGGGCCCCGGGGGCTGCGCTGGCTGCTGACGCTCAACTTCCGAAAGGAGCTGCGGGAGCTGCTGTGCCTGGCCGGCCCGGTGGTAAGCTTCCCTGCGCCTCCTCGCCCCCGCCCCGTGGCCCCCGGGCACGGAGAATGCCCGCCCGGAGGAGGCGCCCCGCGGGGCGGAGGCCCCGGGCACTGCGCGCTGCGCAGGGGAGCGGGCTCGGGTCCGCGCCGAGCCCCCCCGCTGCCCGACCTGACGCGGAGGACTTTTCCCAGCTTCACTCCCGTTAGCAAACTGCTAGCGCGGGCGCGAGCTCGGCCACCGCTGTGGCAGCCACGTGCAGGGATGTCGGACTCCCCTCTCGGGAGCTAACTCGCGGGGAACGGCTCCGGGAGCCCCATAGTGGGAGAGACGCCGGCGGGCGGCGGGCGGGGATCGCTCCTGCGCCAGATCCTTCGGGGCCGGGACCGCGGCTTTCGGGGGCCGCCCGATCCCATCTCGCACTTTCCTGAGGGGGGAATGGGGGCCCGCCAAGAGTGGCGGGGCTCCGGAGTCCGAGTGCTCGCTTGTGCGCCTTAAGCTCCCTGGGTTTTACTTTTCCTTCTGCGGGGAGGGAGAGAGGAGGGGCCTCCGGTCACCCTTCCCGTTCTAGAGCTACTCCTGGCCTCAGTTTCCCCATCTGTAAGAGGAGGGGGTTGGGCTCCATGTTGTACTAAATGCCCTTTGAGGTTCCTCCCTCTCTAGGGCTCTGATCCTTCTCCTACCCCCTTGTTTGGCCAGGCAGCCTGTGTTGGGGAAGGAGAAATGATTCTGGGGAAAATCAGGGGCTTCGGGATCCCTGCTCAGGCCCGCAAAGCCAGTTACCAATAACCGTTCCAGTTCTTTGGCTGAGAAGGTAAGCTAGGTTCCCGTGTCCTCAGTTCACCCCCTGCGAAGTTGGGGAGGATGATCATTGTGCCCATTCTAGAGATGGAGAGATTGAAGTTTCAGGAAGCCCAGTTGTCTTCCTTGTGTCTTTTAGAATCTTTCTCACTGTTCTTCTGGGCTAGCCAAAAGCATTACATAACAGGAGGTTTCTGCTGAGAAAATGGATTTCAAATCGATTTTTCTCTCAGCACTTGAGTCATCCAGCCTTTTGGGGAGAGAGACTTTTCTACATCCTTTCCTTAAATAAAGAAGAGAGAGAAAAAAAGGATGTGTATAGTTGTAGATTTAGAGCTCAAAGTGAACTCGAAGACCATCTGGCCAAACCCCCTCAGTTTACACATGGAATTTACAGAATTTACAGAAAAGGAAATGGAGGCTCAAGGTTAAACAAGAGGAGGGAGTAACCCAGTGCAGGCAGAGTGCAGGATTCCTGGGAGGTTAAGGTTGTGACAACCCGGAGAGATGGTCCCACTTGGCAGGGCGGGCTCCGGGCTGCGTGGGGATCCTCGCACTTAGCCGCAGCATGTTCCAGCTGTATGGGCCCTTTCAGATCAATCCATCCATCCCCCTCATTTTACAGGTAAGAAGGCAAATGACTTACCCAACTACCAAAAGAAGGAGTGGGTTCCAGGAGATTTCCTCGGTACCATCCTAATTTAGGTTCCAATCCCACCTTGGACCCAGAGTTTGGACAAATCTCTTTGCCCTCATTAGTCCTCAGTTTCCTTTTCTGTAAAATGTGGACCAGCTGACCTCTAAATTTCCCTTCTAGTTCTAAATTCTATGGCTGGCCCCCGGCTTCCCAGATGCCCACCCCTAAAGGCTCAACCCCAGGCCTGGTCAATTCTATATGAGATTCTCATCCCCATCTATCAAACGAGGGGCTCAGACTTGATAATCACTGGGGGGATCCGCAGCTGGAAGGACCTCAGGGCGATTGTTCAATTTCTCTCACTCCCCCTTGTTTCACAGATGAGGAAACAGGGAATCTGAGAAATGATAGGACCTACCCTTACTTAGTCAGAGAACAAATGAATAGCCAGACTTGAACTCAGATCTTCTGCCTCCAAATCCGGGGAATCTTCAGACATGTATTAGAGGTCCTAGACATTTAATCTTTACTTTTCTCACCTGAGAAAGAAGCCTGAGGGCAGGAGTCCCAGTGTCTCCTCCTGTTCTAACTGAAGATCCCTATGAATTACAACACTCTGCAGCATCTCTATCCTTTTAGGGCTTTAAAAAAAAAAAAAAGTCTTCAGCCTCACTGTTAAGAGCACGAGCTTGTTTGACCAGAAAAGCCACTTTCCTGCCTGCATCTCGGGCTGGAGCAGGGTTTGTCTTTTGCCAAATGGATTAAATTATGGGCATCTGAAGGACAGATTGGTCCCATCTTGTCTCTACAGCTCTTGATGTTCAGCCAGCCAGGACTCTGAAACAGCCTTTAACTGCTCATCTCCAGGACATCCCTCCTTCCCCCAAGACCTCTTCACCGGGGCCTCTGGGGTCAGAAGATCACAAATGCAAATTAACTCGGATCTGGGGATTGTGAGCATCCTTCTGACAGATCGGGAGCACCTGGCTCCTGTTGAGGGCCCAGCCCTCTGGTCAGGTGTGAGAATCCTGCACCAGAGGGGCAGGGGCAGGGGGCAGGGGGCAGGGCACTGTGCCCTCAGTACCTCCTGCCCTTCTCTCTTTAGAAATGGCCAGGCCGCCCACTTCCCTCTGCTTTCACCTTGTTGTGTAAGCAGCAGTAAGAGTAGGTGAAGAGACCAGACCTGCTTAGCTAGGCTGGGATTGAAGGAGGCGCTCATGAATTCATCATGTGAGAGCCGCAGGGGACCTTGGAGGCCACCCAGTGCTCACACTGCTCCCATTTTACAGAAGAGCACTCTGAAGCCCCGACTTAAGGTCACACAGGTAGTAAGTGGAAGAATTAGGATTTGAACTCAGGTCCTAACTTAGACCCCTGTCGACTATCTCTGTCTCCCTCTTTCTCTGTCTCTATTCCTTTCTCTCTTTTTTTCTTTCTCTGTCAGTCTATCTTTCGGGGTCTCCCTCCCTGTCTTTTTCTTCCTCTTTTTCTCTCCTCTCCTCCCCCAATCTCTGTCTCTAATCCTCTCTCTATTTCTTTCCCTCTCTTTCTCTCCCTAACTTTATCTTACTTTCTTCTTTCTCTCTCTCCCTTTCTTTCTCTCTGTCACTGTTTCTATTTCCCTCCTTATTTCCCACTCTCTTTCTCTGCCTCGCTCTCCTCTCCTTTCCTCAATCTTTCTGACTGTCTTTTTGTTTTTCACTATCTGTCTCTATCTCTCTGTCTGTGTCTCTCTCTCCTCCCCATGGTTCTGTCTGAGGTGAGCTGTTTATTCCTGGGATCCTGATATCATATGCTTCCATAAAACCATTCTAGCCTGTGACGTGAAGAAAAGACACTCCAATAGTCTTCATATCACAAAACGTAACCCCATTTCTCAGATTGGCTGCTAGGGGTTCATAGAATGTGGGCCCCATAGAAGGGTCATCCCCCTTCATTTTGCAGACTGGAACCCTAGAGCACGATACTGATTAGGGTCAGGAGAGCAATTAGTACCAAATGATGAGCTTGATGTAGGAACCCCCAAATCTTGGGGCGTGGCGGCACGGGACTAATTCACACGGGCTTTCTTCTTGCCACAAGGGACATTTATTTACGAGAAGAGGTGAAATGGACACCCAGAGTGGCGAATATGAAGTAAATTGGGAGAGCTTACAGTGAGCAAGGAAAGGGGATTTAACAGTTAACGAGGGAAAAGTCAAGTTCCCTAGTGGAACTCACAATTAATCAGGAGAAAGGCAACCCACCATGAGGTGGGAGTAGGCCATTAACTGGCAGGCTAAACCCACGGAGGAGCTTAAAATTACCCTAAAAGAGCTACTTAGCTCAAAGAAGGAGAAAAAGACCATTGGGCACAGGGGAAGGGTGAGGAGAAAGCCATGGAGGGCTAACTCCACCGGGGATTCAGCCAAGATGGCCTGGCCACAGACAGATTTCCATAAGGAAAATTTCATGTTGGGGGGGTTGCTATTACAACTTGGCTTTCTGATTAAATACAGTCCCACCAAGGGTGGGACTGCTGAGAGCTGATCTCTATCAGGGCGGTTCCCTGCTTGCCTCGGGGAATATTATAATTATACAACTTCAGGTTATCTCTGTGAACCCCACCTAGTTGCTAGGGACCTCATCCCTGCCACTGTAATAGCCTAAGGTCACTAAATCTCCCTGGGTGGCCAAGTGAGCCTCTGGGACACAACCTTTGCTATTAACTGCTCACAGATTAAAAGCAATTTGGAGGAAGAACCAGTTCTTCTTCATGGCCAAAGGTGGAACAGTAGAAGGAGGATTTCGAGTCGCACCATCTGGATTTGATACCTCATATTGTGCTACTTAATAGCTCTGTGACTTAATTGTTCTTCAGTTGTAGCCGACTCTCCATAACCCACTGGGGATTTTCTTGGCAAAGATACTGGATTTGCCAGTTCCTTTTTCGGCTCATTTGACAGAGAGGTAAACAGGAAAACAGGGTGAAGGGACTCATGAAATTGAGTCTTCCTGACTTGGCCAAGGCACCTTCCAGCTGCTCCCTGACTTCCCCAACAAAACCATTAAGAAACATTAGGATGAATGGAAAGTCAAGCTGGAAACAGCTGCCTGCAGGTAGAGCTGAACGGCTGAGGTTGGGTCCTGCCCTCCATCATTACTGCCAGACTGAATTGGAAGGCTTCCTGAAGAACAGGTCCCAGGGCTGCTCTAAGTATCTGACGTGCTCTTTGCCCTCCTAGAGATTCCAGTCCTTTTGGAGAAAGGCAAAATATACACGAGACATGAGAGAAAAGCTGTTTATGCAGACAGAGCCCTGCTGCTTAGCTAGTAAATACTGACTCATGGAGCGGGACTCCGATTTGGAGAGCCCCAAGCCAACAGACCAGAATCTGTTCACGTCCATTCAGCCTTTCACCTTCCCCTCCTTTCTTCCTCTTGCTCTGGTAACGGTAATCAAACCAATGGCAGCATCGATTCTGGAAAGGGCAGGGCCGGCCGACTCCCCTGCCGCTCCATTCAGCATCTCTATGACCCTCTCCAAAATCAAACTCTTCCTTGGCCATCATCCCCCACGACGGCTCGGTTCCTCCTGTCAGAAGGTAGGAAGCCCCTGTCTCTGATGAAGTGAATAAGACCCCAGCGGCAACCCACTGTCTAGGTGGGCTGCGGGGAGGGACACGGACAGGAGAAAGCTTTTGTGGCAGTGGGCCCTCATTACCTGAACTCTCTGAGACAAGCAAGGAGAATTGTAGGATTGTCTTGTAATTCCTTGTTGAATTTCCTGCAATGACAAAATCATCATGACTTTATAGTTACCATATCCAATCAGAAGACCAAGCTGTGATGTCGATCCCTGACATTATTTTTCTCCTATAAAAGAACCTACTTGTATCCCATTTCTTTATGGGTTCATTAGGAATTACCTCCTTTATGGCAGCTAGTTTTCTAAGAACTTTGCCTTTGTTATAGCCCTAGGACTTAACCTGCTTTAATTGTCTTTCCTCTTATTATGGCATCTTCCCCTTGTTAATTTCCAAAAAGGGGAGTTAGCAATTATCTCACTATCAGAAGCATAATAAAATCTTTGCCTCTTCATTTAAATACAATTTAAGCCCACAGAGTTTTTAAGATGCCTCATTGAAACCCCATTGAGGTCCAAACAGCATTTCACAACATTTGCTGGACCATACAGGGAAAGTTCTGAAACCTCAATATATTTTTTGGGTTCAGCATTTTACCCCCATAACCTAGATCTTTATTTTCTACTTCTATGCTTAGTATTTGGTACAGTGGTTATCAGGCACTTAATAAGTGCTTGTCATTCGTTTATTTCTAAGTAAGGTGGCAGCTAAGTGTAGGAGAGCATCAGTGGATAAGCAGGGTGTCTGTGGGGATCTTATGGAAGAGAACTCTACTGGATGAGAAGATGCATGTTGGGAAGTAAGTGGGAAATAAAAGGCCAGTGCCATGTTAAGGGATCCTCAAAAATGAGTTTGGGTTTTTTCTTATAAGCAGCGGAAAGCCACTGAAGATTTTTGAGCAAGGGAATTATGCTGAATTCAATCCAGCAAATATTTATTAGGCACTTACTTAATTTAAGGAAGGTTCTGGGACCTCAAAGAGCCTTCAGGTTAGAGAGATCCAAGTAATGTCTTTGGATGCTTGGTCTGACAATAATGTGGAAGATGGATTGGAAAGTGGAGATGCAGGGAGGCAGGATTGTAAATTGTAATTGTTTGGGTGTCCTCGGCAGGTGGGGATGGAGGCCAGGAGCAGGGAAATGACAGAAGGATGGTGAAGGCATTGGAGAAGAGGTTTCAAAGGGCAGATTTGGGATGTGAGGCAAAGGATCAGTGCAAAAGAAGGATGGGAATGTGGTGGTGAGGTCAGAATCACTGGACTCCCATGTCTGATCTGGATGCCTGAGTCCTCTTCTGTAAAAGAGATGATTTAAATGAGATGATCTAGTCTAAGAGCCAGGGAGAGAGAGTTCACACATAGGGTGTAAGGATCCAGAAAGGTCCATCTCCTCTTGTGCTTATTAATATGTACATTTTAGATTTCGTGTTTCACTGGCATGGATTACAAAATTTGGAGTTTTTTTTAAAGAAAATGCACAGACTAACTTTGACACAGCTCATCACCCTTTATTTTGTTAAAACAACTTGGTTCAAGTCTAATAAGATGACATTCAGGAGGAATAAATGTGAAATCTTACTTTGGGTTTCAACATAATCAATTTCACAAGTACAGGTTGGGGGAAAGCCGTGGTTCCACAGTAGTTTGTCTTTAAGAAAATCTGGAGTCAACTGCATTTAATGTCAATCAGCAGTTTGATGTGAAAGCAAAAATAAACAAAAAAGAAAGAAATCACTTTCAAGAAGGTACGACCAAATCTGGAGGGCTAAGTTCAGTCCTGGGCGTGAAAGTTTAGGGAGGACTTTGGTAAATTGGGAAATGCCTAGGAGAGGGAAATCAGGGAAGCAAAGGGCTGGAAGTCCAAGAGGATGAGTTGAAAGAATTGGGAATGGGAAAGAAAGAACATGATGGTCATCTCGAAATGTCATATGAAAAAAGGAAAAGATTTGCTCCACTCTGCCTCAAAGAGCATTATTGGAGTTCTGGGTCCAAATGGCAAAAGAGACAAATTAGGATGAATGTTGGGAAAAAATACTTAGAGGAGTTGTTGTTGTTCATCCTTCATTCTCGAACTTGTCTGAAAGTAGATCAGTCACTCAATAAGAATTTACTTATTTATCTCTATTTATTTATTATTTATCTCTTTTACCAAGCACTGGAGATACAACTGCAAACCAATAAAAACCAAAAAGAAACCTAGACACTTCCTGTCTTCCATTAGTTTCCATTCTGATGAGGTGAATGAATGAAGGAATGAATAAAACCATTTATTATTATTATTTTTGGTTTCATCACTGGTTATTAGGACTTGAATACACCTACATGTTAGAGTCTAATTCTCTAATAGGCAAGTTGGAAAGCTGTGGAATGAATTCCTCAAAGGATTTATGGAGGAAGAGGTTAATGTTTAATCTAATTGTTTCTAGTATAACAGGATTTCAAGAGGTCTAGTCTAACCCTCTCAATTTACATGTGAAGGAAATTGAGGCTCAAAGAAGAGTAAGGTATCAGACTGTCACTTTAAATCCAAATCCAATCCATTAAATTGTGTGGTGGGGTAATCTGGGAGATGAAAGAACCTGTGACTCACCTTTTCCCTCCCATCTTTCCACAAACCTCCCTCACCAAAGAGAAAGAAGCCTAGGAGACATTAGGGACCTTTCCCCCAAACCGGTACAGGAGGCTGAGCTATCTCCAGGTGGAGTGTTGGGATTATAGTGATTTTTAATAACTTTTTATTTTTCCAAAAACATGCAAAAATAGTTCTCAATATTCACCCGCGCAAAACCTTGTATTTTTCTCCCTCCCTTTCACGGACAGCCAGCAATCCTATATAGGCTAAACATGTGCAGGGATTGTAGTTTTAAAGCTAGAAAAGAGTCATTTAGTCTAGCTCCCTCCTTTTAAAGATAAGGAGACTAAAGTAACAGTAGATAATAAGGCCCCAAGGTCCCAGAGCTAAGTGGCTCCCCTTGGCCTTCCTGACTCCAGATCCAGAGTCCTCACCATTTATATGGAGAAAAGAGTTCTGGTCCACACCCGAGTTCAAAGCTCACCTCTGGCTGACAAATTGATTAACTTTTCTGAGCCCTGATTTCCTCATCCATAAAATGGGTATAAAAGTAAAGGGTAAGACTTACCTCAGAGGGTTTTGTGCAATAAGGTGACATGTGTACATTTACTGTCAGAATCCTTTGTGTTTGTGAACATGACCTCATTTTGATCCTCCCAAGATCTCTATGAAATAGGTTAGGTGGTAATTGGGAAGACTGGGTTTAAATGCGACCTTACTAGCTGAGAAAGTCACTTAATCCGTTTCCTGAACTGGAGATAATTATTGCACTCACCTCCCTACTTCCCAGGGTGATAGTAAGGATTAAAAGACATAGTATTTGTAAGTCACTTTGCAAAACTCAAAGCATTGTATTTATTATCATTCTCTTTAAAAGAAAATAATAATTAATTTGTTTTTAACGTATCGGTAATCAAGACTCGGGTTGTTCCAGCAACAACGTGTGGCTGTGAGAGCTGGACTATCAGGCAAGCTGGACACTGCAGGTGCTTTTGAATTGTGATGCTGCAGGACGTTTTTGAGAATCCCTCGAACAAGAAATGAATTCAGTTTATTCGCTATCGAAGATGAAGCTTAAATACTTTGGCCACATAATGAGAACACAGGAAAAGCTCCCAGTGTTGGGAAGCTTGGAGGCAAAAGGAAAAGGGGAAGGCAGAGGATGAGATAGATCAGTTGTGTCGTGGAGACAATAACCATGAGCTTGGGTGACTTTGGGAGATGCTGGAGGATAGAAGGGGCTGACATGTTGTGGTCCATGGGGTCGCACAGAGTCTGACATTGGTGAATGAATGAACAATGACAAAAATTTTTGTTTTTATATTGTTTTCATTTCCCAATATATTCCTTCTAACCCCCCGCCCCGAGCCATCCTTTAAGACATAAAGTAAAAATGGGAGGAAAATTAGTTCAGCAAAACTTGATAATACACTTTCTGGCCAGATTGGAGAAGGAAAGACTGGGAGGGAGCTGGAAGGCTGTTACCATGGAACGAACATTATTTACCACTCTTTGGGTATCCTAGCAGGCTGACGTGGAATCACCCTATTTTTTTGTTTTCTTTTGTTTTTTCTACTTTCTAGTTTTTGGCTCAGCTGATGATGTTTCTAATCGGTTTCATAAGTTCCGTTTTCTGCGGCCACCTGGGAAAGCTGGAACTGGATGCTGTCACCCTGGCGATTGCTGTATGTATTGCCTTCTCTGGGTGCTACTTGATAAAGTTGGCAGTTATGGCAGTCAACCTGTAGTTTCCAGCTATTCTCCAAACTGGGAAGATTACCCAGCTGGAAAGTGGGAGCTGTACCACGCTGCCCTCTCGGACCAGTGGGTCTGACTTGTGAATTAGTTAGCTGTTTGTCCTAGAGATAAACCGGGGCCTAAGGGAGAAGAAATCAGCAAAATTCCCTTTAATAGTCTGCCCCCATTTCCCCCGTCCAGAACTGAAGGGATGCCAGACATCATTTTAGGGCAGTTTTTGGTGGGGGGTAATGTCAGGAGCCAAACCAGCGGGAAATAGGAGTGCCGGGCCCCTTGCAGCAGACTTTTTGACAAGACTCTTCTGAGTGAATGGAACGAGGCTGGGCAAAGCTGGCGGTCCTGCCACATCTGAATTTCCAGAACTGGGACTTTGGTTGTTCAGAAGTGGTACCCAAAGTACGTCCTGGGCCCCAGTTTGCTGCTCTGCCTGATGACTTGGGAGCAGATCATCCATAGGTCATAGCAAAGGGAACATTTAAAAACCTGTGGGGTACCACAGCTCTGGTTTTTAACCCTTCATTTGTGTGTTCAAGAAGTATTAATCCAATGTCTACTGAATACCAGGCTGGTATGTTGACAATATAAAGAGGGAGGGAGGAAGGAAGGAAGGAAGATAAAGAAAAGGAAGGAGGGATGAAAGGGAGAAAGGAAGAATGGAGAGGGAGGGAAGGAAGGAAAGGGAAGAAAAGCAGGAAGAAAAAGGAAGGAGAAGAAAGAAAGAAGGAAGGAAAAAAGATAAAGGAAAGAAAAGACAAGGAAGGAAGAAAGATGAAGGAAGGAAAGGGAAAAAGGAAGAAAGGAGAAGAAAGGAAGAAACATAAATGAAGGCAGGAAGGAAAGAGACTCTCCTCCTTTAGTTTACATTCTAAGGGGGAAAGTAGTGTGTTTATGGTAGTAAATCAAAACAAAGGAGGGGATACACTAGCAACCAGGGCAGTAGGAAAGCCGCCAGCTGGCCATGGATTTCAGCACAATGACAGTTAGCCTTTCCCTGGCACTTAAAGGTTGGCGAAGCGCTCTGGATGTATGACCCCATTTTATCCTCACTGCAACCCTGTGAGGTAGGCTATGTCATTATCCTCGGGAAGAGACTGGGACAGCCAGAGGTGAGGTGAAGTCCCTTGCCCTGAGTCACCCAGGCAGGGAGTGATGGGCTGGATTTGAACTCCAGCCTTTCTGACTGTAGCCTGTCCACTGCTCCCCCAAGCTTCCTCTAGGATCCAATGAGGAGTCCGTCCATCTTGTGCTGATTGACAGGTGTAAGTCTGATTCTCCTCCCAAAGAAAAGCATCTTTCTTTCCTTGGTTAACATGCTCTCTCTCCACGGTGCTCTGTCTAGGTCATAAACGTCACTGGCATCTCTATTGGGTTTGGCCTGGCTTCCGCCTGCGACACGCTCATCTCCCAGGTAAGGAGGCGGCAGGTCGCTGTCCAGACACAGGCAGAGGGTTATGGCTCTCTGCTCCCAAGGGGAACGAGTAGGAGTAAAAGGGCAGAGAGAAGAGCTGGTTTTAAATGTGACTCCGAGTCCGCCTGTGTGCATTTGGTGAAATCCCATCCCCTTTTGGACTCAGTTTCCTTATCTGCAAAGTGAGCTGGAGCTGGCTCAGAAGTCTTGTCCAGTTCTAAATCTGATGCTGAGACAATTTCTGTGGGAATCAAAGGATGGGGTTTGGCAGGGAAAGGAACCAATTACATTGAGAGAAAAGATGTGGGAGTCAGGGTATCTAGAGCAGGGCTCAGCATTATGGAATTGGGTCTCGAACCCCAAGAATTAGGCTTGAAGAATTGATGGAAGCATAGAATGTCAGAACCAGAAAGAACCTTGGAGATCACCTAGATCACATATGGAGGACATCCAGTCTTGGGGCCAGGTTTAAATCCTGACTCTGATCCCTACTGCCTGAGGAATCATGGGCACAAATCAGTGCTTTAGACAACTTTCTATGACCGGAGACACTAATTGGTACAGAAGACTGGCCCTTGAGGTAAGGAAGACCTGAATTCAAAACCTGCCTCAGACAGTAGCTGAGTGACTCTGACCAAGTCACTTAATCCTGTTTGCCTCTATTTCCTCCTCTGTGAAATGAGCTAGGCACCCTCTTTGCCCAGAAAACCCCAAATAGAATCACGCCAAGTCTCACAGGAGTGAACAGCATCAAAACTGTCAGTTCCCAAGCTGGGGCCAACCTGCACTGATTGCAAGTTTCCACTTCCAGGAGTTCCCAATCCCATTGAAATCCTCTGTTTTTGTTGAGTTGTTTCAATCAATCAGGTTGTTTTGTGACCCTTTTGGAGTCTCCTTATCAGGCCTGGTTGGCCATTTCCCTTTCTAGCTCATTTTACAGAGGAGGAAACCAAGGCAGATTAGAGTCACACAGCTGGTAAGTGTCTGAGACTGGGTTTGAACTAGTGGAAGCTGAGTCTTCTGGGCTGCAGGCCCAGTGTACCATGCACTGTGGGGCTCCCGACTCTGGTCCCTGTCCTAGAGCTGTTTCTGTCCTGGGTTTAGATTTCGCTTGCTCTGGTAGAGAGATATTGTCTTCCCCCCCCCTTATCTCAAAGAAATTCTTCTCTGTTCAGACCCTGGAGCCAGGGCTGGAGACATTCCCCCAGTTCCTTAGATAAGGAGCTAAAGCAGGGGCTCGGATGATTTTGACTCAATCTTCCTCGACTTTGACTCAACTTTCCTCCAGCCGCCATCCCTGCTGCCGTCTGGGCTGCCCATGGGGAGCCTCCTGTCCAGCCCCATGTCTGGCTGCCAGTCTCGGGACAACTCCTCTTTTCTCTGGTTTCTGGTCTGAACTCTTCTGAAAAATATCCATGGGAAAACAGGCTTTTGTTTTCTCTTCCCGGGATGTTGGCTTGGAGAATCTGTCTTGACCGCTGCCGTGAGGTCAGCCTGACCTTTGTTTCCAGTGGGGGCCTGGGACGCTCCCCTGGATCCTGCTTCCCTCCAGAACTTTCCTTCTAGGTTTCAGAGGTGAATGAAGTCCTTTGTGTGGGCTGATAGGAAAACCTGTGGGTGTTCATTTGCAGGCTTTCTTTGTTGGAGAGCCTCATAGGACTGGGGGATTATCGCCTTGGAGCTGGAAGGCGCTCAGGAGCCCTCCCCATTAACAGATGGTGGGGGAAGGGGCTTCCAAGTGACTTTCCAAGTCATCCAAGACTAGGATTTGAATCCAGGATCTCTGCCTCCAAATCTGGTTTTTTTCCTTCCACATTAGGATCAGATGATGGCCTGGGGGCAAGAATCCAGAGCAGGAAAGTCAGATAGAGGGGTGACCTCCAGGTGCCAGGATAGAATTCTATGACTAAGCCGCCTCAGAGCTTAGATTGGCTCAGGTTTGACAAAACTAAATTGATCTGGGTTAAGGATAAATGGATTTGCTTGTTTTATTTTTGTGTGTAAAAGAGACATAAAAAACAGGGCAGCCAAAAATGAGCTTGGAGGCAGTGAGACCCAAGTTCAAAATCTTCCCTCACAGACTTACTGGCTGTGTGACTCGGGAGAGCGCACCCCTCTTTGGGACATCTGTGTCCGTATCTCCCACCTCAGTGCCTTTGCCCGGGCTGTCCCCGATGCCTGGAATGCCCTTTCTTCTCCCTTCCCCCTGTTAGAATCTTAACATCATTCAAGGTTCTGTTCGAGTCTCCCTGCCGCTGTCTCTCATTCCTCATGTTTTCTAATGTTTATTTATCTGTAAACACAGATATGGCTTCCCTTTCTTGTCATTTCCCTTGAAGGGGGATGGGTTCCTTCTATTTAGAACCAGCCCTACCATTGCTTCTGCAAAGGGAACAGCTATTGGATGCCTTCCCTTGTGACACAGAATGTTGGCTTCCCAAAGCAGAGCTTGTCCCACCTTTGTCTTGGTCTGCCCAAAGGCTGGGACACAGATCTCCGATAGACCACTGAGTAATGGGGAGATTCCACTGGTTTCCTTTGTCTGACTTCTAGACAAGAATGGTCTGGAATCAGGAGAGCCAGCCTCAGGCACGGTCTGGGAAGGTGACTTTGGAGAAGTCCCTTCCTTTCTCCCTGTCTGCCTCAGTTTCCTCATCTGTCAAACAAGGTGGAGAAGGAAATGGCAAAATGCTCCAGTGTCTCTGCCGAGAAAACCCCAAATGGGGTCATGAAGAGTCAGACGTGACCGAACTACTGAACAAAGAGAAGAAGAGGGAAATCTTTCCAAATAGAACGCAAGCAGGGGCTGTTTCCTCCTTGTCTTTGTAAGCCCGGGGCCCAGCACAGTGCTAGGCACATAGTAGGTGCTCAGGAAAGGCTTGTTTAACACCGAGATGTGGCTCTCTCTGCCTCCCTTGTTCCTCTTAGACGTATGGCAGCCGCAACCTGAAGTACGTAGGGATCATTGTACAGCGAGGCATCCTCATGCTGCTCTTGTGCTGTTTCCCCTGCTGGGCCGTCTTCATTAACACCGAGCAGATCCTGCTCCTCTTCAGGCAGGATCCGGATGTATCCAGGTGAGCCATGCCGTGCCTCAGTTTCCCCATCTGTCAAATGGTATAATGGCAGTGTCTCCCCATTCGATTTGCTGTGTGAGGATCAAATGAAATAACACAGGTGTAATGCTTTTCTAGATCCAAGAACGGTCATAGCTGTTATTGTTGTTATTTCTTCTATTGATTATCAGTTCACATTGGCTTTAAAGAGATCCAGGACCCAGACATTAACAAAGGCTGGATCAGCTGAAATGTTGCTACATCAAAGGGCTCTCATGGAGATGGCAAAAAGCTCTCCTTTTTCAGACTGAAGGTCCAGACCTTTCATTTCTCCAGATATTTCAGGGTCTGCTGGAAGCATCCTGGCCCCCGGTTTGCTGTTCCTGGGCTGAAAAGTCTGTTTTTAGTCTCTAGGAGCAAAGAGGTTGGAATCCAGTCCCCAAAGCCTTTTGGAATGGAGTCTCGGAGGCCGGGGGGTCGGAGCCTGAGGTGCTGAGGATTTAAGAAAGCCCTTTGTCCTGGAAACTCCTGGACTGGTTTTTTCTTAAAAGAGGAAATAATTTGGACTTTGAGGTGACAAGCTGACTTTGGAATGCGGGATTATAATAAGCCTCCCTTTGCCAGGGCAGCTGGTCACATTGGAGTGCTTGGGCCCAGGCAGGCCCGAGAGCCCGGCACAGGCCGTTGCCCACAAGTCCATCCCCTTCGCTCCCTTCTTGAAGCCGGCGCACCTACAACGCTTTTCCTTTGTTCTCTCCTAGGCTTACCCAGACCTACGTCCTGATTTTCATCCCTGCTCTTCCTGTAAGTGCCCAAGGGTCAGAGGGTTCATTTTATGGGGTGCCTGGGGACAGAGATAAAAGCTCCTTACCCAAGGGAGCCAATCAGCCCTGCTGACTCCCTAGAGACAAAGTTCATCCAGACAGAGAGACATTTACCTGACAAGGCTCCTTCCCACAGGAGACAAACCTTAATTGGGGCTCTAAATCTAGAGAATGGCCAAAATTCCCCTTGGAAATCCCCTTTAAGCTTCCCTATCAGGAAAGACTATACTTTCAGGCAGTTGTGGTGATCAATAAAAAGGGGGAGAGACTTTCCCTTCCTAAATGACCTTGTATTTAACTATTTTGTATTTATTGCTTGATATCTATACAGAAGATGCTTATACATCCCCCAACTCCCACTATTAGAACTCGAGCTTGTTGCCTCCGGGACGTGCTTTATTTTTTGTACTTGCATCCCCAGAGATTGCTACATAATGGATGCATAATAAATATGTGTTGGTTGATTTATAAACAGGAAAAAGGAACAAATGGAAAACTTAGCTGGAATGAAGATGGATAATTAGGAAAAAAAAAAAGCATTATTCACATTTTTCTCCTTTGGTTTCCTACCTCTGGACAGTCAACAAAACAATAAATCAAGTCCCCATTTCTAACTCTTACCTATTTCCAAGGTGTTAATGCTCACACTAAAAATGGCTGGCTCAAGTGGATTATAAGCTAGCTCCAGTCAGTTACCAGCCCTACCCTGGACAAGGCTAAACCAGATGAAGGTGAGAGATCAGGAGGCGATGTCAGGGAAAAGAGTTATAGGAGAAGGTGAAGCAGGTATTTTTGTGTACTATTATAGGATGGGAAGGGAGCAGTTGTCTGGAATTCTGACCCTTTAGGGTCCTGTAAGGATGGACCCTAGTTCTACAGCCTTTGTACTCTGAGGTGGGTTTCATCTCTGTAGGCCATGGGCTCTTCACCTGTAAAATGAGGATGTTGGATTTTATGTCTTCTTACACTTAGTATTATTTTATTTTTCCTACAATTCCATGTAAAGATAGTTTGTGGCATTCATCTTTGTATGATTTTGAGTTCCGAATTTTTCTCCCTCACTTCTTTCCCCCTTCTCTAAGACAGCAAGCAATCTGATGTAACTTATACATGTACAATCATGTTAAACATATTTCCATATTAGTCACGTTGTGAAAGAAGACTGGGAACAAAAGGGGAAAACTTCATGAAAGAAAAAAAAAATGCAAAAAAATGAAAATAGTCTGCTTCCATCTGCATTCAGACTGGGGTTTTTTCCTCTGGATGGGGATGGCATTTTCCATCAGGAGTTTTTTGGAATTGTCTTGGCTCATTGTATTTTTGAGAACAACTAAGTCCTCATAGTTGATCATTGTACAATGTTGTTATTACTGTGACTTCATGGTCTAAAGGCCGGACTTTCCAACTTACGTCTAGGGATCCAAACCACATGATGTTAATAGAAAGTTTGGGAGAAATGGAGGGGACTGAAAAGATCACAGAACCACAGTCTTATTTTTCTTGTGCAGTATCACAAATATGGAAATATATTTGGAAAAAACACACATTTAACATATTCGATTTTTTGCTGTCTTGTGAGGGAGAAGAAAGAAAGGGAGGGAGAAAAATTTGAAATATAAAGTTTTGCAGGGGTGAATGTTGAAAACTTCTTTGCATGTATTTGGAAAAATAAATTACTATTGGAAAAAATAAAGAATTACAGTCATTTAGAGTTAGAGGGGTCTCCAGGACCATTTCAGATTCAGTTGTTGTTCAGTTATTTTCAATCATATTTAACTCTGGGGTTTTCTTGGGAAAGTCACTGGAGCAGTTTGCTATTTCCTTCTCCAGCTCATTTTACAAATGAGGAAACTGAGGAAAGGAAGACTAAATAACCTGCCCAGAGTCACATAGGTAATAAGTATCTGGGGCTGGATTTGAACTTGGGAATATGAGCCTTCCTGACTGCAGACCCAGTACTCTGTGCACTGTAGCACTACCTCGCCACCCTTAGCTGTAGTTCAGCCTATATCAGAAAAAACAGTTCCCACTACATCATACCCAGCCCATGGCCTGGTACACAGTAAATACTTAATAAATGCTCATTGGCTGACATGACTTGAGCAGTCCCAGTGAGGGGGAGTCTGCTTTGGGACAGCTCCCTTTGTTAGCAAGTTTTCCAGATAGGAGGCTGAAAGTTGACCTACAGCTTCCCCTCCTGCCCCTGGTTCTGCCAAAAAGGGGGGTTCTGAGCCCCTTCCAGCCCAGAGCCCTTCAGATACAGCTAGAGCATCACCCTATCCTCCAGACTAAAAGTCTCCCCACTTTCCCCCCACTTCTTTTAACTGAGGCTCCTATGACACAGCCCTCGTAGACAAGGTCTCCTTAGGACAATGTGCCCCTGGGCTTCCTTATATCAGAAAGCTAGACCTCTCTCCTAATGTAGCCCAAGATTACATTAATTTTATTTTATTTTGGGAGGTGGTGCAGCTTATGGCTGGTTCTCCTTGGGCCTGCCATCATGAAACTCTCCAGATTCTTTTTTGGGGGAGGAGGGAATAAATCCTCCCAACCCTTGCTTACCTCAGACTCTATTTGTGAAATGATTTTTTAGCCCAAGACTAAGATGCTTATTAGGCTGAGCCCATGCTTTAGCACTGGATCCTAATTTCCATTCCTTGTGTTAGCTATCCCTCCCAACTCTGTGCCACTACTAGTTGGATGAGTCTGCCATCTGTGCTTTTATCGAAATCATTGATTAAAAAAAAATTGTTCAACAATATAAGGCTGAGCACAGATTCTTGCAGCAATCCACTAAAGACTATTAACAACTGGTCTCTGAGGCTAGTCGCTCAACCAGTTCCAATTCCATCCGGTTTTATTAATGTCTAATCCATGTCTTTTCATATTCTCCACAGGAGTAACATTAAATATTTTACCAAATAATTTGTAAAGATCCGGTAAACCATATCAAAAATGCCCACAAACTAATTTATATAATAATAATTTTTATATAAATAATATTTACTGTTTTATTTATTATATAATATATTTATAATTATATTATTATTTATATAATTTATTTATATTTATATAAACATTATTTATATTAAAATAAAATAATAAATAAAATAAAATTTTAATAAAGGTTGATCAGCATGAGCAGCTCCCTCTTATGCTATATTTGTGCTTTGTAGTCACCTCTTCCTTTTTTTAGGTATTGACTAGCCATTTCTAGTTTGGGTCTGTTCTGGTCTATTTGAAACCATATTCTAGAATTTTGCCAGAAGTCTGTCATCTGTGGAATCGATTGTCATTTTTTTTAAACCAAGACAAAATAAACTGATGTGGTTTTTATCTTCTTCTTCCCAACCCCCTGCAGAGTCCCCATTTCTGATCTTCCATGTGGGAATGTTGAGTTGTCACAGAGAAGTCTCCACAAGGAGGTGGACATCAGAGAGACACAATTCCGGTTACCCACATAGCCACGTGGTTGGGATTTAGCCGAGACTGAAGTCACCAGGCTTGGCAAGAAATGAAATTTTAACATTTCCTTCGCTTTGTTTTCTTACAGGCAGCCTTCCTTTACATATTGCAGGTTAAATATTTGCAGAACCAGGTAATGATCACTCATTCCCTTCCTCTGGGGCAGAATGGGGCCGTTTCCTTCTCTCTCCTTTAGGTGTTAGTTCTCACACAGAGATTGACATGTTCTGAATTCAGGTAATCCAGGGAAAATTCCTAGTGGCTTAGGAAGCACTAAAAACACATTTCCTCGTCTAGGTTCACAGGATCCTAGGCTGAGTTAGAATTGATCTCAAAAATCATCTAGTCAGTCACTTTATTTTAAAGAGGCCCAGAAAAGCTCATTGATTTGCCCAAGATTTCATATGTTGTGAAGGGTGGAGTCTAGGTCTCATTGGATCATAGACCCAGAGCCGGAAGGTAACTCGGAGACTGCTAACTCCAGGCCCTTTTTACTGAGTTATAGGTAAGTGATTTATCCAAGATCACAGAGTCAGTAAATAGTGGAGCTCAGAGGTAGAGCTCAAGTCCTGTAATACTAAATCCAGGGCTCTTTTCTCTGCCCTCCTCCCCACACAAACGCGTGTGCTCTTTACAAAGCGGCTGATGTTTGGAAGTCATGGCAACAAAAAAATGGACATCTGGCTCCTGAACTTTCCTTTATTCACAAGGCCATGACATTTGTCACCAGAGGCAATTTTACAGGTCATCTAGTTCAACTTGTTCATTTTACAGATCAGGAAACTGAGACCCAGAGAGGTGAAAAATATTGCCTAAAGTTATACAGGAAGTAACAGCAGTCAGAATTGGAACTCGGGTCCTGTGACTTCAAATTCATCATTCTTTCCATGGCACCACATGATCTAGTGTGAGGTATCCGACCCCATTTTATAGATGAGGCAACAGGAGCCAGTATAAACAAGTGTTTTGTTCAGGGTCTTATTCCTAGTGTATGAGCAAGGCAGGTTTGAATACAGGCTTTGTGACTCTCGGGCAAAGGCTGTACCTCCCTGATTCTCTGTATTCCTACCACGTACTCTGTTGTGCTCACTCATAATTACTATTATTTATAGGTAGACACACACATACACATATGTGTGTATATGTACATATTGATGTAGCATAATTAGGGAGCTGATCCCCCAAATCCCCAGATTGGGGTCTCACGGCTACACAATTAGAAATGGTGACATTTGGCATCTCACGCCATATTTGGAGTCACTTTGGTGGGATTCACTCTTTGTTGCCTCTACTTTCAGAGGAAATTCTAGATTCTTTTCTCTGTCTCCATGTGGCCAGAATTCCATATACCTCCCTGCTAGCAGAGATAATAGAAATGAAAATAAAAATAGCAGTAAAATATATATATGTATATATTTATGTAATGGAAATGAAAATAAAAATAGCAGTAAATACATATATATGTGTATATTTATATGATGGAAATGAAAATAAAAATAGCAGTAAATATATATGTATATATTTATATTTATATGCTTATGATTTGATAATTATATATATATATATATATATATATATAAGCTTATGTCTTGATAATTTTATTCCTCTACACAAAGCAGTTATATCATGAATGAGCACAATACTTACCAATTTAAGTGGAGAGTTTTTGGATCTGAATCCAGTGTAGAAGAAGAATGAGCTGTAATAGTAACAACTGTTCGGTTTCTCTGGAGGGGTGTGGGCGAGGCAGTTGGGTTAAGTGACTTGCCCATGGTCACACAGCTACTCAATGTCAAAGTATCTGCGGTTTGAACTCAGGTCCTCCTTACTCCAGGGCCGGGGTTCTGTCCACTGTACCACCTAGCTGTCTCAGCTGACCAGTTTAAAGACGCTCTGCCTGTGTTTGGTTCTCACTATACTCCCGAGAGGATGTGAATCCCATTTTACAGATGTGGAAAAGAATTTTGAGGGGAAATTTTACAAATAGTGGGATCCAGTTCCTCACAGGAGAAGGAAGATTGAAGCTTCCCACAGTGGGAGCAGAAGTATCCACATGGTCTCATGATCACAGATCTCTCTAGTTAGGGGCTAGAACTCTGAAACCTTAGAGCTGGAGAGGGAGACCATTTAGGCCATTGTGCCCATTTATAGAGGAGAAAACTGAGGTTCAGAGAGGCTATTTCACATGACCTGCCTAAAGTACACCTTGGATTAGGGACCAAATTGGGATTAGAATAATCTCTTGACTTCTTAGTCCTCGTCCTTTCCAATGCACCAACCAGCATGAGAATTGGAAGATTTAAAATAATTTTTATTTTTATTTTCAGTTTCAAATTCTCTCCCTCCCTTCAGGAGTTGGGAGCCTTCCTATTGGCCGTCTCGGTTGACAAGGTCCGGGGTCCAAATCTTAGTTCTTCCACTCATTCCCTATGTGACTCTAGGCGTGTCATGTCATTTCTCTCCCTTGCTCAGTTTCTCCATCTGTAAAAGGCCTCTCAGGCCCTTTCCAGTCCTAAACGTGTACCTCTAAAGCCTTGTGAATAGGTAAGAATCAGGTAAGGGGACTGGAACTTTCTCGTTCTTTTAAAATTTGAAAAAAAAAAAAAATTGTGCTGTTGACACGTGTTTGACCCAGAGGCAGTACTTCTGAAGAGAGTGAGTGGTTTTCTGCCTGTTTCAGGGAATAATACTTCCCCAGATTGTCACGGGAATAGTGGCCAACATCCTCAATGCCCTCATTAACTACGTGTTTCTCCATCGGCTGAGCCTGGGTGTGATGTGAGTCCAATTCAGTCTTTGAGCAGGGTAAAGGAGGCTGGGAGGCTGGACCCAAGGCCTTTTTGTTGGTAACATGTACCCCACTGTTTTCCCCTCCTTGTATCCGAGGAGTTTTTCCCCAATTGGAGGGAACATTTCAAGGGGTGGAAGGTTATTCCTGCTTCCCCAGGAAAATAAACCTGTGGAAGTAGCCTGTGGGAAGGATGGACCACATGGTATAGCAGAAAGAATAATGGGTTTGGGGTTGGGGGACTTAAATTGAACCCCTGTCTGTATGACCTTGGACTAATCAGTTTGCTTTGCTGGACTTTCCTTTCCTCCTCTGTGGAATGAGTGGGTTGGATCAGATGACCCAACTCTTAAGAATTCTGTGATTCTGAACCCTAAAGTCTTGTAATCCTAGTTTTCTGTCGTCCTGCCAGCATACCAAAGCTCCCTAGGTTAATCCAAGGCTTGGAAAGCAGAAGGGCAGATAGCCTACCCGTTCTGTTTTGTGCTTTCTTCCTAGGGGATCTGCACTGGCGAATACCATTTCCCAATTCACCCTGACCCTCCTCCTCTTTCTGTACATCCTCTGGAGAAAGTTGTACCGTGACACCTGGGAAGGTAATGGATGCTGCAGTCCCCAACACGTACTAGGTGCTTAGTAAATGTTGATTGACTGACTATAGCCACGTGATTCCAGGAGGAAATTCTTGATCAAATCAGATTCAGACCAGTATCTTATGCCACGTAACATAATAAACTCAAAATGATCCTCACCTGAATCCTAAAGGTCACATCGTAACAAAATTAGTAGAGAATCAGATCCAGCACTTCTCACACTGTCTGTCAGGGAAAACCTGGCAATTAGACACATGAAAACTAGCTTTATAATGTGGGCCTTGATGCCCGTGGTCACCATGGGAAATAGTCAGCACTGTATTTTAAAGGCTTGCAAAAGGCAAAATAAATAAATATAAGTCTATAAAGGATTTCTCCTCTTTCATTCTACAAAGAGAGCCAGTGAGATCTTCCAACAGCAAAGGATTCTGCTTTCCCCAATCAGCTCCTAGTGCAATATTTTCCTCCAATCAGATCAGCTCACTGCAGCAATAGTAGTACCCATCTGTGCTTAGCCAAATTTAACTAGACTCATCTCAAAGTAAGGGTTACTACTTCCTGTTCACTTTTTGGTTCTGTCAGCATCCCAACTCCATTAGCTTCAGGCTTCTGATTCTCCATCTTAATTCAAATCAGGGTTTCCTCATATATAGAGGCTCACCTCTAACTTAGAGGTAGAAGACCCCAAAATCTATATCAAATATGACAGAAATGATCAATATACCATTGTCCCAGAGTCTCTATAAACAGTTCTTTGATATAGGATTCCCCAGAAATAAATTTTAAACTCCTAAAAACAGTCATAAGTAAATTAGCAGCTGCAAACAATGCACTGCAGCCATCTTTTTCCCATTCTCTTCAATAAATAAAATTTCTATGTGAGAAAAGGAATTTTTCCATAATCATGAAGTTGAAAAAACTTCTGCATAAACAAAATCATTGCGGCATTGAGAATAGAAGTTATTGATTGGGTGAAACTATTCTTTGAATTGAAAAGAATTTCTTTCCCTTCCCTTTACAGGGTGGTCCCTCGAGTGCCTACATGAGTGGGACTCCTTCCTTCACCTGGCCATTCCCAGCATGCTCATGCTCTGCATTGAGTGGTGGGCGTATGAGATCGGGAGCTTCCTCAGCGGTCAGTGCAGGGACAGGTGATGCTGGAGGAGAACACGTGGAGTGGGAAGGGGGTAACTTGTCACTTATGCCAGAGAGTAAATGGAATCTTTTCATCAGGTACCATCAGCATGGTGGAGCTGGGAGCCCAGTCTGTTGTCTATGAGCTGGCTACAGTAGTGTACATGGTAAGGGGGTTAAGGATATGCAATATCAAAACTTTTCTTCCCAGTAACTGGGAATGGAAAAAATGGATGAAATGTTTCTGTGAATTAATGGGCTGGGATTGGTGATATGAGAGCTCTCCTGGTATACTAGTATATTTTTAAAAATTATACTATATATATAAATTTAAAATGATATAATCTTAAAATGATATAATCATAATGCAAAAAGGAAATGTCATGCAGAAACTTTTCCATGTCTTTTTGACATCATTTTAGAAGAAAGTCACAAATCACATCAGCATAGATTTAGAACTGGAAATGATCTCAGAGAACATCTAGCTCAACCCCCTCTTTTTACAAAAGCCGAGGTCCAGAGAGATTAAGAGGCTTAGGGTCATAGATTTAGAATTGGAAGGAAAATAAAAGGGGAAATTAATAAAAGTGAAAGTAAGAAAGCTCTTGAATTAATAAATAAAACTTAAGAGTTGGTTTTATGAAAAAAACCAACAAAATAGATAAACCTTTAGTTAATTTGATTAGAAAAAGGAAAGAAGAAAATCAAATTTGTTAGTCTCAAAATGAAAAGGGGCAACTTTTCACTAATGAAGAGGAAATTTGAATTGGAAGGAAATGCAAAGGTTATCTGAACCAATCCCCATTTCACAGATGAGGAAACTGAGGAAGAGAGACATGAAGTCACATGCTCAAGGAAACATATATAGTAAGTAGCAGAGCCAGGTTTTGAGACCAGTTATCTCTCTTCTGGGTAGCTACGAGGTGCTATATTGCATAGAATACTCGACTTAGAAGCTGGAGGACTCCTCTTCCTGAGTTCAAATCCTGCCTCAGACACCGACTGGCTCTGCTACCCTGGACAAGTCACTTAACCCTGTTTGCCTCAGTTTTCTCATCTGTCAAATGAGCTGAAGAGGGAAATGGCAAACTACTCTAGAATCTTTGCCAAGAAAACCCCAAAAAGAATTACAAAAAAAAAAATCATATGCAACTCAATAACAATAAAAAAAAAAAAAAAAAGGAAAAGGAATTTGTTGCACTGATGACTTTCAGGCAGTCAAGTGGTAAAGAAAAGAAGTATCAGACAGGAAGGATCCCAACCAGATTAAAACGTAATTGGGAAATATTTAACAAAATAAATTAAAAGCACAATGGAACATCAATAATATCAATATTTTGTTTTCTAAATTAATATGTGCCTACAGGGATGCTTTGTAGAGTTTAGTGGCCCAGTTTCTCTATGTTTGACAGCACTGGTGCTAGACTAGAGACAGGAATACCGGAGTTCAAATTCTATCTCAAATACTAGTCAGGGCAAATCACTTCACCTCTCAGCCTCAGTTTCCCCATTTATCAAATGAGGATATCAATAGTACCTAACTTGTGGAAATATTTAGAAGATAAACTGAGGTAGTTTATATACAGCACTTTATAAATCTTAATAGAAATGCCAACTATTATTATTACCACTGCTAACTATTCTCATTATTATTAATTTTAAGGAACACATACATTTTAGAGAACAAACTGTTTTCTATAATTTTATTGCCTATAACTACATTAATAACAATAAATCAATGGAAAGTCAGAACTGGTTAAGCAGGTACTTTGGAATGCCAGGTACAAATACTTTCCACTTATGATGCAGTCCTGTATTGGGGAGGGCTGGAACTGGAGTCAGGAGAGGTCTAAATTTAAATCTTACCTTAGGCACTTTCTTTGTCACCCTAAGAAAGTCACTTAATTTCTCCTAGCCTCAGTTTCTCCCTCTGTAGAATGGAGATAATAATACCAACCATACAGAGACCAGAGTAGCTATCAAGATAGCTTGAGTGGCTTGTGGGAGGCATAGGCCAGCTTAATGTACTAAGTTTAAACTTATACTTACACAACTAGACTTGTGAGCCCATTAATCCAGCATCAAAACCTTCTATACCTGTTTTTTTGTTTTTTCCACTCTTTAGGCATTATATTTTAGCGTATATAATTTATTTTATTTTAAAATTTTATTCATTTATTGAAATTTTTAAATTTATTTTATTTTTACTCTGTGCAATATATCTTATTTTAAATTTTATTTATTTAAATTTATTTTATACTGTAATTTATTTTGACACATTGAATTTATTTACTTTGAATGTATTTTATCTTTATACTACATAAATAAAATATATTTTATTTTTAAATTTTATTAATTTTAATTTTTATACTATATAATTTATTTTACGTTAATGTTTTATTTACTTATTTAAATTTGTTTATTTTACATTTATTTATACTACATAATTTATTTTTTATTTTTTTAAATTTTTAAATTTTAAATTTTTATTTATTTTACATTTATTTTATTTTTATACTATATAATTTATTCTATTTTTAAGTTTTATTTAAATTTATTTTACACTGATTTATTTTAAATTGTTATTTATTTAAAATTTTTTTTTACTACATAATTTATTTTTTTAATTTTTAAATTTTTATTTATTTTACATTTATTTTATTTTTATACTACATAATTCTATTTTTAAATTTTATTTATTTAAATTTATTTTACACTATATTTTATTTTAAATTTTTATTTATTTATTTTTCAGAGTATATTATTTTATTTTTCCATTCTTCAAGGACTTGTGATCTCATCAGTGTGAATAGCTCCCTTCCATAGCCCAGATGACAACCTTTGTGTACCTTCTCATGCTATATAGTTCTTGTCCCATGTTTTTCTGTTTCTTTCTAGACCTTCTGACATTTTTAGGGTACCACTGTAGGATATGAGTCGTCCATCTCTCATCCTTTACTTTTGACGTCTGGCCACCCTAACTTCCTTTCCTCATTTTTCAAGATGTTTAAAACCCACGACTTTCCAAGCACTACCAAAGAGCCTTTCCAAATTTCTGGCATTTGTGGTGTTTGATCAGCTGATCTATAACGCACCCATCTAGTCTTATCTTTCAGCATTCCCACACTTGGATATCTGCCACAACATAGAAAGCCCTTTCTGCTACTTTACCATCAATCCACAGGTTAGGTTTTAAATAATAATAATAATGTTATCAATATTTTTTATTGATTGTTGTTTAGTCATTTCAGTCCAGGCTGACTTTTTGTTACCCCACTGGGGTTTTCTTAGCAGAAATACTGGAATGGTTCGCCACTGCCTTCTCCAGCTCATTTTACAGATGAGGAAACTGAGGCAAACAGACTTAAGTGACTTGCCCAGAATCACTAAGAGTTCGAGGTCACATTTGAATTTAGGAAGATGAGTCTTCCTGACTCCAGACTCTGCACTCTATCCACTATGGCGCCACCTAGTGGCAGATGTTTTATTTTTTATCATCTTTATTTCTGAATATATATCTCTGTCTCCCTATCTGTCCTCCCACATCCATCGCTTATAATAAAAAAGAAAACACAAATCATTCAGCAAAATGAACACAATAGCATGGCTATTCTCAGCAACACAGTGATCTAAGAGAATTCTGAAGAACTTAGAATGAAAGGCGCTGTCCACCTCTGGAAAAGTACTAGTAAAGCCTGAATACAGATCCAAGAGACTTTTTCTTTGGTTTCTGTTTGTGTTTGTCTGTGTTTACTTTCACAGCATTTTACTTTTCACAGTATTTACTTAGAAATGTGTTCTACATGACTACACATGTGTCATCCATGTCAAATTGCTTGCCTTCTCAATAGGGGGAAGGCAGGGAGAAAATTTGGAACTCAAAATTTGAAAAAAAAAATGTTAAATTTTTTTTATTTGTAACTGGGGAGGGGAATAAAATATTTAAAAAACTAGCACAGCAACCAAATCTGATAAGAGTATATTTTGCACTGCACATCATACTCTCCCTCTTAGCAAAGAAGAGGAAATACAATTTTCTTATCTCTTCTTCAGAGACACAGTGCTGTTTAATTTTGTGTATGTGTGTATGTGTGTTCTATCCATTTATATTGCTGGGATCATTGAGCATATTGTTTTCCTCTTTGCATTAATTCATATGCTCTGAAATCTTCATAATTATCATTTTGTAAAATACAATAATATTCCATTATATTCATTTATCACATCTTCCTGTCTTTCTCCATATCCTTTATTTCTTGCTTTTTACTAATACTTTTTAAGAAGTGCTTCTTAATATGATAGAGGAAGTATTTATTTGGGGAACCAAAAATCAGCTTTATTCATAGTGAAATAAAATTAGCAGCTTTCCTATAAGAGCAGAAGTAAAACTGTGTTCTTCTTTCTCACTGTGACTATTTAACAAAATTTTAGAAATGTTATCTACTGAAAAAAGACCAGAAGTAAAAGAAATGATCACAGGAAAATAAGAAGTTAAAATACCTACTTCAGATGACATTCTTAGAAATCAAGAAGAGATTAAAATTAACATTTTAAAAAATTTTATGAAAAAACTTTTGATATTTGTTCTTAAAAAAATTTGAGTTCCAAGTTCTCTCCTTTCCTTCCTTCGTCTTGAGAAGGCAAGCAATATAGATTATATATGTGCAGGGAAGCAAAACATTTCTGTATTAGTCATTTTGGAAAAAAAATGCAGAACAACAAAATGAGAATAAGAAGGAAATTTTTTAAAAAGTATGCTTCAATCTGTACTGAGATTCTATCACTTCTTTGGTAGTAGATAGCATTTTTTCATTGCAAGTTCTTTGAATTGTCTTGGATGATTGATTGCACAGAAATAGCTGAGATATTCACAATTGATCTTCGTTACTTTGTACAATACTCTCCTTATTATTTCCTATACTCTTAGTATTTCCAATACTCTCCTGCTTATTTCCCTTTGCATCAGTTCATGTAAATCTTTCCAGGTTTTTCTGAGAGCATCATGCTCATCATAATAAAATAATCTTGATGATAAGAAATTCAGTTGAACAAAAATTTATTAAATGTCTTAAAAATAAGAGTGTCAACATAAACACGCAAATTCCGTCTCAGGTTCAACAGTTTTGTGAGCCAACGTTGCTAGAGCAGGGAGAACCCATTTACTTAACAAAATTAGACTAAGAATAAGGATATGAATGTGGTCATAAGCCAAAGATTTGACGACCATCAGTGGACATTGGCTGGTTCCAAAATATAATGTTTTCTGTGTCTCTAAGATGTTACTCCCAAAGTGACCTTGCCATTCTTCTGCTTTGATGACTCATATTGCTGCTAGAATAAAGTTTAAATTCCTCCGTCTGATTTATAAAACCCTTCGGATTCTGGGCTCAACCATGTATCATGTTCAAGGTCACACAGGCAGAAACTTTAGAGCTAAAAGGGACCTTGGAAGCCATCAAGTCCAACTTCCTCATTTACACATGGGAAACCTGAGGTCTGTTCATTGAAAATGTTCATCGACTTGCTCATGGTCTCAAAGGCAGAATGTGTTGGAGGCTTAAACTCAGGTTTTCCTGTCTCTCTCTTTCCAAGGTCACTTGAGGATGAAATGACAAACTCATTGCTTCCTATTTCTACAACCCTTCCAGCAATGACTATTTCCCACTTTTTTCAGCTTCACTGGTGATCAGACTGTACATCCCAGCAGCCCAGCCCAAGGACTGACATTTAAGTTTATCCTTTCAGATTTAGGAAATTCAGGGTTCTGACTTTTAACTCACCAACTGGAACCCTGCTGAAAGTCAGAAGCTGCATCCCTTGTCTCTCTTTATTAATTTTTTTGGTGGGTGGGGGATTTCTGTGTTTCAGATCCCCACAGGATTCAGCGTGGCCGCCAGTGTTCATGTTGGAAACTCCCTGGGGTCCGGGGACATTGAACAGGCCAAAATATCCTCGGCCGTTGCTCTGCTGACCACAGGTACTGGGTGCTACATTCTGTAGAATAACCCATCTCTCTCCTATCCTTGTCCCTTCTGGATTTTTGTTGGAATTACTGGAGAGAAATACAGTTGATGAATGCTTGCAAAAGTATGTCCCAGGCCAATTGTCTGTCATTGGCCTGTCCTGATTGGCCCAGAGTGACTCTAAATAGCAATTGTTTCTGTTTGGGCCAGAAATGTTGAGTCTTCCCTTCCCAAATTGTTTTTTTTTTTTTTTTTTTTTTTTTAACTGAGTAAAAGAGGCCATTTTTGTTTCATTCCTTACCTAGCCTTAATCATCGGGCATTTCCTCAATCAAACTGAGATCTTAAAGACCTTAGTTTAAAATTAAAATTAAATTAAATTTAAATTAAAGTTTAAAAATTAAATAAAAAAAAAGTCCCATTGCATCCAGGGCCATCTCCAATTTTTCTGTTCTGTATATTGCCACTGGATCCAGATGGCTCCGGAGTGGAAAGTGAGACTGGTGATCCTGCAACCCTCCACTCCCCCAGATCCAATTCATCTGCAGGTCACAGCATCAACCATCATCATGGTCCTTTTTGATAACAAAGCTCCCACAACAACAGCTGTTTTTAGATATCAGGTGGATTATTTTGCCTCCTTTTCCCCCATAGAAATGTTTGCCATCACTTTGTGCATTGTACTTGCGAGCTGCAAAGACATCGTGGGATACATTTTCACCAGTGACAGGTGAGTACCTTGACTCCCAATAACAGGGTTATTGACCAGGGTCTGGGTTGAGATTTCAGGGGGATTCCATGAACTTAGTTAAAAAAAAAACAACAACAATTTTGATAACTATATTTCAACCTAAACTTTTTTTTTTTGTGTATATATATATATATATATATATATATATATGATTCTGAGAAGGGACCATAGACATTGCTGCTGTTAGAAGGGACTGAGGTGAAAACCTCCTCCCCTAGTCCCTGCCTACACTGAAATGACCAACTTATTCAGTTCTTTAAAAATAATTCTGCTGTACATGTTACCTGCCCTCTAGGGTAGGAGGTCCAGGGGAAGGAAGGGAAAACATTTGGAACACAGCTTTTGCAAGGGTGAATGTTGAAAATTATCTGTGCATATGTTTTGAAAATAAAATGCTTTAATAAAAATAAATTAAAATTAAAAATAATAATTGTGGGGCAACTAGGTGCTGTAATAGAGCACCAGGTCTGGAGTCAGGAGGACCTGAATTTAAATCTGACCTCAGATACTTGACACTTATTAGCTGTGTGACTCTGGGCAAGTCACTTAACCCTGATTGCCTCACAAAAAAACAAACAATTCTTGGTATCTTTTGTTTGAACATGTGGCCAGATTAACCCTTTCCCCTCTCCCTCCATGTGTGTTCCGCCAAATGTGCCAAAGCACAGTTGAGAACTTGGCGGGCCGGCAGGTTGGGTTTTCCATTCTCGCAGCATTTTCTTGCTGCCTTTTCTCAAGGCTGAGGGATGTGGCAGACGGCTCTGCCTTGGGATCATGTCCGGCTTCTGACACATCTTGGCTCTGTGACCACAAGCAAGCGCCTTGCCCGCCCCCCCCCCCAAAAAAGGCCCCTCCTTGGCACCATACATCACAGAACAATCGCCAATCTTCATTGACAGATTTTCCCCCAGAAAACCAGGGCTTTTTGAGCCTCATCCGCTCCCACCGAGCTCACGTTCTCTCCTGAATTCCTCGTACACTCGGGAAAGCCCCCTTTGGGGTCTGTTCTGGGCTGGAGAATCAGTCGGTTGTTTGTGTTAATCAGATCTCTGGTTTCGTAATCCGACAGATGGGGAGCTCCCAGTGTGGAGATCCTCTCCCAGGGCAGACTAACTCCTCGCCCAGAGGTACACGGGCAGAAGGGGCCTGGAGCCCGGCTCAGCCAGTCAGGAAGTGTCTATAAAGCGATGGGCCATAGCCAAGGCCCAAAGGCATCCTGCCCACCCGGAGCTTCCACTCCAATGAGGGAGACGCCTATAAGGGAAGAGAAGGCAAGGGTTAGGTAGGATCTTTGCAGACACACCTTCAGTTAATGAAGTCAGAAGCCAGAAAGGAGTGTGGGACATCTCTCCCAGACGGCGTCAAGCCCCAAAAGGGAGGAAAGAGAGAAGACAATTTGCCAGATCAAGGGTTTTTTTTTGTTTGTTTGTTTGTTTGTTTGTTTTTGGTTTTTTTTTGAGAATGGGGGAGAACTTTTAGCAGGGAAGCAGTGATTGAATATTGGAGGCTCAAAGGCCAGCTCTGTCAGGCTGCATCTCATTAATGGTATAATGATTCCCCCCAAATCCCTTAAAGTATTTGTACTCTATTGGAGTACCAAAGAGGTGTAATATATACACAAGTAAATAAATACAAAGTTTTCTTTCTTATAAGGGGAGGCTTACTGGGTGAGAGCATTTTATTGTTTTTCTCTCTTTGTGACCCCATTTGTGGTTTTCTTGGCAGAGATACTAGAGTGGTCGGCCATTTCCTTCTCCAGTTCACTTGACAGATGGGGAAACTGAGGCAAACAGAATTAAATGACTGGCCCAGAGTCACACGACTAATAAATGTCTGAGGCTAGATTTGAACTTGGGAAGTTGAGCCTCCCTGACTCAGGTCTGGTGCTCTGTCTCCTGAGCCACCCAAACATCCTAAAGGAGGGACCATAGAAGGACCTCTTGTGGGATATTTAAAAAGAAGGGCATGAATAAAACTCTTCAAAGAGTGCCCGCCTCCACTCTGAGAGCCCACTGTGGACCTTTGCCCTTTGCTCTTTCTTTTCCTCACAGAGAAATCATCACCCTGGTCTCCAAGATCATTCCCATCTATGCCTCTTCCCACCTCTTTGATGGCTTTGCTGTGAGTATGCTGTAGAGTCCTCCTGGGCTTTTTCTCTGGTGGATTTTTCTTTTTTTATTCTGATTGCATCCAGGAGAGAAGGGCTAGGAAAGAGCTTCTGGCAGAAGGTTTTCTTTCTGATTGGGTCAACAGGTGTTCTGATACCTTGACGTTAGTATGAGATTAGAATTACAACTTGGCAAGAGTTAGGAGCATAGAGTTATAGACCTGGGCCTGGAAGGGATCTCAGAGGCCTTCTTGTCCAAGCTAAGTGTTTTGCCCAATGGAATATTGATCACAGAGCAGCTCTAGAGCTAGAAGGAGCCCCAGACGTGGTCTGTCCAGCCCCCTCATCTTCAGTTAGGGAAACAGGCCTGCATAGTTAAGTGACTTGCTTAAGGTCACATGGATAGGAAGCATCAGAAGGCTGATGTAGGCAGATTTTAATGGCTTTTTATCCACTGTGACACTCTGCTTTTCACATACATTTATAGAAAATAATATTAAACAATCTTTTTACTTTTATTTGTGTTATCTTTTCATTCATTCATTATTTCTCTATTTTATTTATTTATTTACCTGGTCATTTATTTGTTAATTCATTATTCATTTTGTTTGTTTGCTTCCTTATTTGCTTATTTATTTATTCATTCATTATTACAGCATCTTGTCTGCCCCTCAGTAAAATGCATCCTACTCAGCTGCTTGCTTGCTTCCCCTACTGTTCCCCTAGCTCTGGATCTGTGTGATTTCCAAAGACTTTACCAACGCTAATAAACTATAACTCTTTCTCACTTTTTTGATTTCAACTGTGATTTTCCCACTGAGGAAATTCTACCAACGTATATCAGTACATTGTGCTATGTAGTTTATTGCATCAGAGAATTGCCTGAGGAGTCACTGATTTATTTGCCCAGGATCACACAGCGCAGGATTTGTACTCAGGACTTCCTGACTGTAGCTCGTTTTTTAAGCTGTGGCCGCTCTCTATGATTCTCATTCTCTAATTAAAAAATACTTTTGTACAGAAAGGCAGCATGGTATAGTGCAGTGGTTCTCAAAGTATGGTCTAGAGAATCCTGGGGATCTCTGAAACCCTTTTAGAGGGTCTACAAATTCAAAAATAGTTTTTATTTCCAATATGGTAAATGTCTATAAATATAATCCAGATAAACAAAAACACTTTGGAGAGATCCTCAATCATTTTGAATAGGATAAAGATACTGAAAACAAAAGTTTGAGAACCACTGGAGTGGATCCTCGAGTCCTATCTCTGATACTCCTTGTCTGTGTGATCTCAGGCAGTCTATTTAAATAAATAGACCCCTCCGGGCCCTGGACAACCCTTTGGGGCTAGAAGTTGGGATCTCCCTTAATGGAGGGGGAGCCCCCCACAACGATGAAATCTTAGCTCTAGTCCTTATTCCAGTCCAAATTACAAATAGTAATCGCTAAAATAACTAATAAAATAAACATTCTGCCTGACAGTGTACGTGTGGCGGGATTCTAAGAGGATCAGGCAATCAGAAGGTTGGGGCCATCTTGAATGCCATTGGCTATTATGTCGTCGGCCTCCCCATCGGGATCTCACTGATGTTTGCAGCCAACCTTGGGGTGATAGGTGAGTGACAACTTTCTGCGCCTCGGGACCGTCCTGATCCGTGAGTTCTAGAACATTGCCAGGGTAACAGTCGGGGGAAAAGGGAATTAGCCACACAAGTTTGGGGAGAGAGCCAGCATTTTCTGCAGCATGTTAAGATTTGCAGAGCAGCCTCATTCTGTCCTGGGAGGCAGGGGCTGCTATCATCCATATTTTTTCCAGCTCATCTCCCTCACTGTTGGGAGCACGGCTCCTACTTCCAAGCCCTCTGCTCCTTTCCTCCCTCCCACATCCCTCCTTCCACATGTGGTCTGTGATAGAAACAGTTTCCTCCAGTTTTTGAATCTCGAGTCCAGGAACTTCAGAAATTGTATTTGAACACAGGCATTTCTGAAGGTTCCCGGGGGAACTGTCAGCTCTCAACAGGAATCCTGGGATCCATCCTTGCATCTTCTTTACATGGAGAATTGTGCTGTTGTCTCCATTGTCATAGAAATATCTTTCAAGGAAGACCTTGTACTCTACTGGATCTTAGTAAAACAAAGACCAAAAAGTCCCCAAACATTTCCTGTCCTCAAGCTGATTACAGTCTTCTTGGGGAAAAGGGATAGGGAGAGGGAGGAACAAAGTGTTCACAGACAACAAATACAAAACACAAAGAAAATACAAGGAAATTCTCAATATTGGGACCATTTCTTCTGGGCCTTCAACTACTTCTGGGGGAATTGATTTGTTTTTCATTTTTATTTATGCCTTTTGTTTTTATATCGCATTCACTTTTTCTTTTTTTTTTTTTATTATAGCTTTTTATTTACAAGTTATATGCCTGGGTAATTTTTCAGCATTGACAATCGCCAAACCTTTTGTTCCAACTTTTCCCCGCCTTCCCCCCATCCCCTCCCCCAGATGGCAGGTTGACCAATACATGTTAAATATGTTAAAGTATATCACTTTTATTTCTGAATGAATTTCACCTTCCTCCCTTATGGTAAATCTTGCTCTAATAAAGTTTTTTTTTTTTTTTTTAAGTGAACATCCTCACAATCAGAATATCCAGAAGTGGAATAAGCCTCCTTGGGTGATAGTGAGTTCCCCCTTACTGGAAGTCTGACTGGCAATTTTGCTTGAGAGGAGGCAGTTTGGTAGAAAGAATAATGTGTTGGGGACTCCAGGTCCCTAAATACAAATCTGCGTCTGAGGTTCATTACCTGGCAACTGTAATAAATTACTGAACCTCCCTAAGCCACCCTTTTCTTTTCTCCAAAATCAGGATGTTGGGCTCTATGGCCTGAGGTCCCGGCTCTTTCATCCCCCAGCACTGCTAACGGTTCCCCTAATTCTATGGCTTTAAGATAGCAAATCGTGGCTTAAGTCAGTCACTCGGGAAACATTTATTAGGCCCTGTGCTGATCACTGAGGATGTAAAAAAGGACCAGACAGTCCCCAAACTTAGGGCTCTCGCAGCTTGAACCTCAGATAACAAGGGCGAGGTCTGGGGAGACTTTTCGGCCGCTCCTGGGGCTGGGTGGGAGATTTGAGCTCCCGGGGTCTGGGCCAGCCAGAGCTAATAAAAAATATTGGGCGAAGCGGTACCTGGACAACTCCTTTTTCTAAGATAATAGTCCTGGGGAACACAGACATGTCCTGAAAAAGTCAGAATGTGTGGGATGGGGAGGATAAGAGGGCACGCATCCATCTCCGAGCACATGAGCTGACGGAGGTGTAACTTGTGCTTATTCATTAGTCCTCCCTTACAGCCCAGAACCAGAAAAGGAACATTTGATATCTAGAGTCAACTGAAGTCCGCCATGTCCCAGCCTCTCCCGTAGACAATCTCAGATTTAATAATATTTTCACAAAAGGCTATGAGTTATTCAAATAGTAAAGCAGCCAAGCTAAAGGATGGTAGGATCATGAAATGTTGGGATAGGGCAGGGCAGGATTCTGGAACCGTAGACTGAAGGGACCTTATCCAACCTCCCACATTTTGCAGATGAGGGAGGCCCAGGGAAGTGAGTGGGACACAGCTTGCTTCTGGAGGTGGGGTCCCGACTCCGGTTTTCTTGATTTCCCAGACGTTCTGTGAAGGGGAAAGCTATGGAATGGCCCACCCCAGGAGATGGCTCCTCATCATGGGGCATCTTCAAGAAAAAGGCTGGGTGCCCACTTGCCAGAGGGTCTCCTTGGACTAGGTCTTAAACTTTTCCCACTTGCGACCCATTTTCACCCAGGAAATTTTACATGACCTTGGATATATAGGCGTATAAAATAGACATACAAATCAAACATCTACTGGTAGTAAATCATAATTTTCAAACCTCCTTCATTCAGTTACAAGACCCTCTATAACAGGGGTCCTCAAACTATGCCCGTGAGCCAGATGCAGCAGCTGAGGACAATTATCCCCCTCTCCCAGGGCTATGAAGTTTCTTTATTTAAAGGCCCACGAAACAAAGTTTTTGTTTTTACTATAGTCCGGCCCTCCAACAGTCTGAGGGACAGTGACCTGGCCCCCTATTTAAAAAGTTTGAGGACCCCTGCTCTATGGGGGCACAAAGCACAGCTTAAGGACCTGGAAACTAGACCTCTAAGGTCCCTTCTCTGGATGATCAGCCTGGAAGAGTAGCTGAAAGTGCCGGACTATGCGGTGACCCTTTCATTTGGTGAGCCGTGAGAATTCCCCCCTAGTGTTTGTAAACTAAACTCGGTGTGACGTAGGGCAGTGGTTATGAAACCTCCTGGGTTTCTAGGAGTCTAGGAACTTAAAGGGTAGTAAAAGTTACTTAGTTGAGCCCTCCAAGTCCCAAAGAGGTTATTTGCCCATGATCATACAAGACAACAGAGCCAGAATTCAAATGAGGGTCAGTGACTCTAAATTCTACATTTGCTACTGCGCCACACTGCCCAGGACCAGGTAGGAGGCAGCGGTTTGGCCGAGTCCCCTGAGGGATGGTGAACATTGAATACTGGAGGCACCGTGGTTAGAATGCTGGGCCTGGAATCAGAAAGGACTGAGGGTTGTGGTGATCATCAAACAAGATGATAATTGTAGAACATCTAGCAAAGCGCCAGGCCCATAGAAAGCACTCTATAAATCCCAGATATTGTTAATATTTCATATAATAAAATATTATGTCTAGGCAGCTAGAAAATACTATATAAATTCTGTATTTCTGGATCATGTAGCCTATGTGTATATGCCTTTATCCTATATCCTGTGTGTATATAGAATTAATATTGGGTTGTATATTATTGATATGTGTATAATTACATATCATGTGATTAGTATTTTATTATATGACTGATAATCACGTGATATATTCTATATATCGCGTGATTATATGAATATTAACAATATCTGGGATTTATGTAGTGCTTTCTATGGGCCCGGAGCTTTGCTAGATGTTCCACAGATATTATCCAATTTGATCTTCACAACCTTGAGAGATGAGTGTTTTTATTTTATTCATATGTACATGTATATAAATGTGTGTACACATGTGTGCACATGTAGCTCTGTATTTGCATGTGTGTACAAGCATGTGTGCGCATGTGTGTACGATTAACCAGTGTTGGTGTTTTATATAGTTGTGTTTATATATAGACATATTTATGTTTGTATATGTTGTGTGTATATAAATATATATTTAATGCATATTCAAATATATATATATACACATATATACACACTATATATATACTTTTAATATATATATTTATATAATATGTGTGTGTGTGTGTGTGTGTGGTCACTTGTCCTTGTAACTCTAGGAGGCAGACCTCGTGACTGTCTCCATTTTACAAATGAGAAAGATTGAGCGTGACGGAGATTCAGTGATTTAGCCACTTACTCAGTGTCAGGATTTGCACCCGGCTCTTCAGCCTAGCCCACTCCCTGGAGCAGGACAGGGCCTTTGAGGCCTCCCTCCATCCCTCTCACTTGCAGAGCAGGTGAGCCCGGCCCTGGGTTCCACGGCCCCTGGGGAGGTCTCAGCCAGACTTCTGCTCCGGAGCTGCCCCGTTTCAGAGAGGAAGCCAGGAGACATCAGCAGACGTCCGGTGGCCCTCTCCCCCGATCCCATTTGTAAACTTGGGCTTGCAGAGAGGATCCTGGAGGCTCCTTAAACCCAGAGCTCAACCAGCCGGAATTACTGGCTGCCTGCCAGGGCCAGACCCGGCTCCAAAGGACTCCATGCCTGGGGACCGACTTGAGAAGCTCTAGGCCGAGGTGGGACGCTGTTGCGGAATGAGTCCCGCTGCCTCTTCCTGGCCCCCTAAAGGGGTCTGCCCTTAGTTTCATGTCAGGCCCCCTTGCTTTCCCTGCCCCCACCGCATCCCCAGCCACACCTTTAGGAAACGGGGCAATCTCGCTTCTCCTTGTCGGAAGAGTTTCTCCCCGGGAACATTGTTCCCCTCTGGCTGGCACCTCCTCGGTCCTGCTCTTGGTAGTCTTTGGCAGACGCCGTGGCCGGAGGGCCAAAAATGCCTCCGTGTTTGTTGAAATTGGAGCCCCCTGGCCCGAGGCCCGGCTGTTTCTTGGCAAGCCGGAGCCGGGGCCCACCCATAACCGAGCACTCCTTGGGATGCCTCCTCGTTTATGTTCCTTAGCCTCCGCTTTTGTGTTATGCTGGGTGAGGAGAATGATAGGGAGCACTCTCAAAGCACTTTACAGAGATTATCTTGTGCTAGAGAGAGCATTTATGAAGCATTTTCCACATATCATCTCTTTTGGTCCTCACAACAACCAGCCTTGTTAGATAGGTGCTATAATTGTCCCCATTTTACAGATGAGGAAAACGGAGGAAGACAGAGGTTACGGTGACTGGCCCAGAGTCACACAGCTAGTAGGTGTCTAAGGTTAGATTTTCTTGCCTCTGGGCTCAGCATTTTATCCACTGAGTCACTTTTCTGCCTTATTGGAACATGTCTTACTTTCCCTACTAAGTTGTAGGAGAATGTAATGAATGAGAGGGCATTTATTAAGCGCTTGCTGGATGCTGGGGGCATAAATACAAAAGATGGAGATTATGTTCCTTATCACTCTCCCCCTTCCCATTGCCACCAGCCTTGACAGGAGGGCAGAGAGAGCTTGAGTGGGAGAACAACGTTCCCCCTCCCAGCGATGACCAGCCCTGCTTCTTGCTCGGCCCTCATAGTCAGCATCCTGGAAGGTGATTTCCTGTAGAGAAAGGGCCGGCCCACCAACTGCCTTATACCAGGTGGGCCGGCCGGCCTGACTAAGAAAGCAGGGCCCCGGGGGGGGGGGGGGGGGGGGGGGGGGGGGGGGGAGAGGGGGAATGGGAGGTAGCACAGCCCAGGCAAACCACTGTGACTGTGGCCCTTCAGATCCTGATGCAGAAAGTCCGGGACCTTGTACCCAAGAGCCTGGGGAATAGCTTCCAGACTGGAGTCCGCAGCCGTCTCCTGGGGAGCTGCCCTGGAGGCACGGCTGACCACTGCCTCTGCAGAGCAGGGAGCCACAGCCATCTCCTGGGGAGCTGCCCCTGCAGGTCCCCAAAGCTCTACATAGGGCTCTGGCCACCAAAGCCTTGGCCCTGACAGATGGCTCAACATCACACTAGCAAGACTTGGTCAGTAGAAATAACATGTAAAGCGGCTCTGTGGCTGCCCCCTGAGAACCTGGGGCTTTTCTGATTTGCAGTTGTCTCCCCAGCTCCTTGAGGACAAGAATGACTGTCTTTGCTATCTACAGCCTCACTTTAGCACAGTACTTTGCACATAGAAAATACTTTGTGTTTTTCATTTGTTAATTTGTTTTAAAAGGGGATAAAAGCGTGTAAGAAAGGTCTAAGAAGCAGAGAGATGGTGAACCAGCAGTTAGTTGTCATGACCTTTCCACAAGCAGCAATAAGTAGATTTGTTTCTGGTGCTTCATGGGGGATATAGAAAGTGGGAAGGCTGAGGCGACGGCGGGTGTGGGGGGGAGGCCTAGGCAACAGAGGAGGAGGGGGGAGGCCAAGGCAACGGCGAAGGGGGGGGGCCGAGGCTACAGCAGAGGGGGAAGGCTGAGGCGATGGCAAAGGTGCCCTCGGAGATGATTACATGAAATGGGAAGCACGATCTGCTCTGGAAAGGGTTAGCACAAGTTTGCACTCACTTCATGGCCAACCGGGGTGTTCTGATTCTCAGTGGATTAATTTACCAGAGGACCAAAGAGGGTAGTTTCCCAAGAGTCCATTCCAGAAGTCCATTCCCAGTAGGGAAAATCGAGGCGGCAGTCAAGAGAATTGTGGGTTGGACTTGGGGACAGCAAGAGCTGTCTTAGACACCAGCTAAGGAACAACTTAACCTTTCCTGCCTCAGTTTCCTCATCTGTAACATTATGATAATTATAGTCCTGATTTCCCAGGATTTTTATAGGCTCAATTGAAATACCACAGACCAAGCATTTTCAGACCCTCAAGTCCTGCATCAGTGCTTGCTGTATTGCCGGGGCGACGACTAAACAACCCGTAAGCTTCCCAGAGTGCAAGGGTCAGGTCTCTTTTTCTTGGTACCCTCTTAGCCTGGGGCTTCCCTGGCAGCTGATAAGGGCTAACTGAGCTGCTGAATTGCACTCTCCCTCCATGGAATTATGGATCAGAGTTGGGAAGGATCTCGGAGGTCATGTCGTCCAACATTTTCCTTTCCAGGTGAGGAAGCTGAGTTTTTGTGACTCACCTGGGATCACACCGTGCGTCCTAGGTAGCAGAGCCAGAGCTGGAATCCCCTCCCCCTTGATCTCTCTCCATTGCACCCACCCAGCAGCTCCTCGAGTGGGCCCCGTCCATCGCCAGGACAAGCTGCCCCAGTGGGGCACGGATCTGCTCTTTACCAGTGTTTCCCTTTCTAGGTCTCTGGTCAGGGATCATCATCTGCTCCTTCTTTCAAGCTGTCTGCTTTCTGGGCTTCATCTTACGCCTGAACTGGGCCAAGGCCAGCGAAGAGGTAAACCTGCTAGTGCAAATGCTTTCCCATGGAGAATGTCAACAAGCAGCGCTTTTCTAGCTCGCCCGTCCTCGGGAAGACTTTGTCTCCTTTTGAGATTGACTTGTTTTCGCTGGCAAGGAGGCCGGTGTAGACAGCCAGAAGGACAGGTTAGGGCCTGCCCGCCTTTGTTTATCCACCGATCAGAAAAAAAATTGGGGTGGGCTTCTTTCCCACCGCGGGGAGGGTCCGGAAAGGAGAATCTCACGAACAAGGCGGACTAGAGTCTGACTTAGAGAGGAGACGTGGGAACTCATCCGCCATTGTCTCCAGTGATCCAGAGCCTCCTGATGGATCCAATTCGGTCTGTAATGGTACTTCTGCTCTTCATCCTCCCGGTTAAAGATCAGGGCAGGTGCCAGGGTGACAGTCAGGGGAGGAGATAACTCTGTTGTGATTCTTTTTCTTTATCTCTGCCATTTAAACTTTTGGGAAAGAGATCTTATTGAAGGAGCTTTGGGGGCCGTCTAACCCCTTCCAACATTCAACCCTTTCATTTTACAGATGAATAAACTGAAATTTAGAGAGGAAAGGTGATAGAGCCTAGATTTAGGCCTAGAAAGGGACCCTAAAAGCTTTCTAGTTTTAGTTTCCAGCTAAAGAGACCAAGCCCTAGAAAAAAAATCACACATCCTAGACTTAGATCAGGGAACCTATATGTTCAAATCCAGCCTCAGACTTTTAACAGTAACCATGTGAACCTGGGCAGCTCACTTAACCCAAATTGCCTCACCAAAAACCAAAAAAAATATGGATTTGGATTTGGAAAGGGACGTATAGAGCAGCTGTTCCCAAACAAAAGCTGAGTTCTCTATACTTTTATACTATTAAGGATCTTTCCAAAGAGTTTTTCTTTATGTGGATCATATTTATATGTAATTACCATCTTAGAAATGAAAACTAATTTTGAATCTGTAGACCCTCTGAAAGAGTTTCAGAGAACCCCAGGATTCTCTAGACCACACTTTGAGAATCACTGATCTAGAGGCTAGCCGATCACCTGAAGCCAAAGAAAGAGAAAAGCTAGATTCTAGATTTAAAATTAGAAGGTCCTGAGATATCCCTTAAACCAGGGGTCCTCAAACTTTTTAAATAGGGGGCCAGTTCACTGTCCCTCAGACTGTTGGAGGGCCGGACTATAGTAAAAACAAAACCTTTGCTTTGTGGGCCTTTAAATAAAGAAACTTCATAGCCCTGGGAGGGGTATAATTGGTCTCAGCTGTTGCATCTGGCCCACAGGTCGTAGTTTGACGAACCCTGCCTTAAACCAATGACATCAAAATCAAACTAATGGTACAGGGCAGGGGTGATACTAAACCTTACATAATATCCTCGAAGGGTGTATATTGACTTAGAAAACCATATTATCTGTGTCCTATCCTATTTGTATTTATTGTGTTGAATATTTCCCGATTCTATTTTAATCTGGTTCAGGCCTGTATTTGATATTTCCAATGCTGAGGGAGAATTGCCAAGGGAAGAAACTTAAGATTCAAGGAAGAGATTGTTGAAACGATTGAGGCAGGAGGTGAAGAGGTCCTGAACTAGAAAGAGGGTTATGTGAGTGGAGAGAAAGGGACGGATGCTATAGAGCTGTGGAGGCAGAAATGAAGAGATCTGGCAACCAATTGACTATAAGGGGCTAAGAAAGGGAGAAGTCAAGGATGACTTGGAGGCTGCGGATCCTGGAAAGCTGGAAGGATATGAGTGTCCTTGATGGAACCAGAGAACACTTCCTGATTTTTTTCCCCACTTCTGTTTCAAACTCTGTGAAAGAGCGTAGATTTTAGGAACACAGACTTGGATCCTGAAGGGGTCTCGGAGGATTTAGGCCAGGAAGTCTGGTGACCCAGACTGCGGGCCCTTTGATAGGAGGCCCACTTCTGCATTACTGTTTCAGGCCTGTCCAACTTTGGCCCTCCCTGGGGAAGTTACTGACAATGTGGAAGCAAAGAGCTGCCAGAGCTGGCTTTCCACAGTCAAGTGTCCTGAGAAAACCATCCAGGGAAACTGCTGCTGAGAAGGGTCAGGGATTGGTTTTGATTTTCCCTTTTCAGGCTCGAGTGCGTGCCAAGCTGAAGGGTCAAGCGACCAGGACCCTGAACAACCAGGATCGGGTCATCTATCAGGGTCCCATTCCATCAGGTAGGACTCATCGTTCCTTCCCGCTGACCTGGCCGGAGTGGTGCCTCTAGTTTGTGGACCTCATCGAGTTCTGCAGCAGTGAATTACCCATTAAAAAGGGCTGTTTTAGTTGTGGGGTGGGGTGGGCTTGAAATTAGGGTCCCTGCCTGCCTCTGCCCCTTCCTACCTACTGGGTAAGTCCCTGAACCTCACAGCCCTGAAGCTCCTCAAGCTTGGAGTTCTGGCCAAGGGCAGATGTTCCCGCCCCCCAGGAGCTTATGTTCTACAAGGGAGAGGGATAGGACAATGTAAACATATAAATAAGTACAAATATAAGCTGTAAGCTTTCTCTTCCCCATGGGAATACCTGCCTTTCCTGGGTACAGAAAGTGGAAAGACAAGGTCTCCATTTAAACCATCGGGTGGTACCCCAAACTCAGGATGCTCCCCTTTAGTCCCTCATGTTGTTCCGTCATTTTCAGTCTGTGTCTAACTTTCTGTGATCCCATCTGGAGTTTTCTTGGCAGAAATAGTGGAGTGTTTGGCCATTTCCTTCTCCAGCTCCTTTTACAGAGGAGGAAACTGAGGTAAACAGGTTTAATGACTTGCCCAACATCACACAATCAGTAAGTGACTGAGACTATATTTGAATTTAGGAAGATGAATCTTCCGGACTCCAGACCTGGCACTCTATCCACTGCACAACCTACCTACCCCAACCATGTATATATTTTGTGGATTTGGCCCCTACTTGCTAGTTGTGTGAACCTTCACTAATCCCTTAATTTTTTTCTCATCTGTAAAATGGGAAGAATAGTATCATAAATAATAGGGCAAATCACTGAGCCTCAGTTTCTTCCTCTTTCAAATGAGAAACTTGGACCAGGTGTCCTCCAACCTTTTAGAAGTTCGGGATGGGGCTACTGCATCTTAGTCAGACAGACTACAACCCTTTTTCTTGTAGTGGACTCGGAACATCAGGCTGGTGTTTTACTGGGAGATGCAGGCGATGTTGTCAACAAGGAGGAGAGCCAGACAGAAAAGCCAGTGGAGCCAGAGGAGCCCCTTGCTGGTCCCCCACCAAAAAACAAGACCTTATCTTTGAGAGACTTGGTCCTCCGGAGGGGGCTGGCACTCCTGGCAGCCGTTATGATCTTGGTGGTGGGTATTTTGGTGAGGGTCTATACAGGAACATAGCCTCATGTCGAGGGCCTGACGGTATGTGACACCCGTTTTACAGTTGAGCCAATGAAGGAATCCACACTAAATCTCCTTCCGCCTTCCCCCAAAGGTGGAAGTAATCAGCCATCACCTAAAAGGGCAGACTTCATGGTCCAGGGAAAGAATGTTGATCCTGGAGTTGAGACAAATCTCTGGCTTTGCCATTCACTACTATGACCCATGGGACACTGAACAAATTGGGTTACCTTTCTCAGGAGACCTCTCTGGGTCTCAGTTTCCTCATCTGTAAAATGAAGAAGGTCCCTTCCAGCTCTTAAACCGACGCTGCCATCCCTCTGGATGGCCTGATCGAGAATCAACAGGGCAAGTACCTGTTGCCTGTCTGAAGAAAAGGAGCTGAGCTGGAGAGGATGCCTCGTCCCTTTCCTCACTCTGAAAGGCTCTCCTGATAACTCATCCATCAATGACTTGGAGAAGAACTTCTGTTACTGTTTATATATTATACTCTGCAATTATGATAACTCACTGGTTTTGTTTTTTGTTTTTTCCAGAAAGTATAAACTCATGCATTTTGAAGGGCTTGTGGAAATTTTAAAAATCAGTTTTCAGAACCCTTCTTTGTCAATAAATCTTTCTTCTCCTTTCACGTTATCACTGAGTTGTTTTGTCCACAATGATTAAGTAGACACTGTGGGTAGACCCATAGACCAGATCTGGAGGAGGTAGAATGGGAAAAACAAAATAAAACAAAAAAACTGAAGGCCATGAGTGCAAGAAGGATGTCCTGAAGGGAGTTTTTAACTGGGTTCTGGAGTGAGGGCCAGTCCTGGAACAAGGGGGGAAACATTGCAGGGAGTGGGGTCCAAAAAATGTCCCATTTATAATTAAAGAAAGTGGGGCAATGCTCCAAGCCAATAACCATTTGGGAAAGGGTCCTGATCCTGCCTATGAGTGGGACCTCAGATCTTCCTCACTCTGAGAGGCCCTCTGTCTCCAGGGCCTTGGTTTTATGTGTTTGTAAAATACAGGATTCCATCAGTCAGCAGACCCACACTTTGACTTTCCAGGAGATCTTACCGAACAGCCCGGGGTCAATGAGCTCATAGTCAATGGGAAGCTCAAAATGGACAAGACTGGTGGTCATAGGATGTTAATGGACAACACTAGGGACACCCATTGGTCAAGTGTTCAAGTCCAGCTCCTTATTTGGGACAAGAGAGTAGATGATGCAGAACAGAGGGACAAAAATAGGACTTTGCATGTCATTAGGACGTCTCTATCATGCTTGGCCACTGACTGCAAATCATCACGACAAAGCAAAAAGGGTATGGGATCCTCTAGGTAGGGCTTCTGAAACTTTTTCCACTTGTATTCTCTTTTGGCCCAAGAAATTTTTACATAACCTTGGGCCATGTATAAAATAGGTTCAGAAATCAAACATTTACTGATAATAATTCATAATTTGGGACCCCCACATTGTTATGAGACCCCATATGGAATCACAACCCATAGTTTAAGAAGCTTTGCTGGTTAACTTCCTGTGGTTAATCAAGTGAGCTCACAAAGCTATGGAGCCTAATATACAGAACTTCATAAGACTATAAGGATCTGCCTAATTTTATCAAATTATCTTTAAATATAAGATTTGCAAAAAAAAAAATGTCCTAGTATTAGTTATAGGACTGACTAAAATGTATATGACTAAATGTATATCAATAGACAATAAAAACTATGATAAAAATAATCACTATAATAATTATAATAAAAATAATCATTATCCCTGTACAATCCACTAAACTGAACAATAATGATTAGAATAATAGATTAAATTAATCATTTGACACAAAAGTGGCAATGACCAAGTCATTGTGGTGGGCATGGGGATAGCAAGATTAGTTGGAGCAGGAGGTTTCAAAGAGGGAATAAAAAAAAAAAAAATTAGGTAGGGGAGAGGAAAGGATTGCAGGAGGAAAATGGGTGTGAAGGTTAAGCTGAGTAATCTGAATACTAGGGAGCCACCCTTGGTATACAAACAGGGGAAGTTTAGGCCCACAGTTGGGAGGATGAGGAAATTCCCTCTACCAATTTAGATCTGCACCTGTCTTGTAGCCTTCCTCGAAATGAAATGGTTTGTCCAGAGTCACATAATCAGCGTGCTTCAAAGATGGGAGTGTTTATTTTTTATTTTTTAGACCCCAGAATAAGTGAGTGCTGAGTAACAGAGCACTGGCTTCAAAGCCAAGAAGATCCAGATTCAGGTTCCACTTACTGTGTGACCCTGGCTGGATACATTGCCCGGGTTGGCCTCTAAGACTTGCAGTTCCAGAGAAAATACCTGCATTAGAAGCAGTTTCCCTACCCAGGATTTTTAAAACCAATAAAATCACAGGTCAGGTCCCTGCCTCTCAACATTGAAGCTGTTGCTCAGTTTTCAAAAGGACAGTCAGTCATCTTCATTGATGGGATCTCCCCAAAATATGTTTTCTTGTAAAAAGTGTGTCCACAAGGATTTATGAGATATTTACTATATGAGTGCTGCTAAATATTATAAAAAAGGCAACCCTTCCACCAGCACCCCCCAAAAAAGATTCCTGCTTTCAAGGAATATCCATTCTAATAAAAGTGGTAACAGAAAGAACTAGATCCAAGATATTTACAGAGATGAAAGGTCTTCTAAGAAGGGAGTATATCTGCAGGGAGAAGGTCTGGGAAAGACCTGGAGGTGGTAGAATTTAAGATCAATCTTGAAGAAAACCAGGGAAACTGAGAGGTCCAGCTGAAAGGGGAAGAGCAGCCCAGGGCAAATGTAGGCCAGATTATAGGAGAGTATTTAAGGCGGGTTAGGAAGAGCTTCAGATGTCAAACAGGGAAAGTTTTAACTGACCTCTGGAAGTTGGAGGAAGCCACTGGAGTTCACTGAGGATGGTCAGACCCATACAGAAAAATCCCTTGAATAGAAGATGGATTGGAGTCAGGTGAAACACTCCAAGCAGGGAAAGCAGTTAGAAGTCTAGTGCAAGAGCATGATAAATGTAAAAATATGTTTAGAAGAACTGAACATGTTTAAGCTATATTGGATTGCTTTCTATATAGGAGAATGGGTGAGTGAAAAAGGGAGAAAAATTTGGAACGCAAGGTTTTGCAAGGGTGGTTGTTGAAAACTACCTATTTTGGAAAATAAAAAGCTATAATAAACATTTTTTAAAAGAAAGGAAAAAAAGAAGTTAAAAGCCCAAGAAGAAGTGAGGATCTGAACCTCAATAGATCAATTTAATAACTTAAAAGTCTGAGAATCAGAACTCAAAGAAAAATTCCAGCTTTAGTTTTTTGTTTGTTTTGTTTTGTTTTGTTAGAGAATAACATGAGGAAACTAATAATCTGGGGCAGCTAGGAGGCACCATAATGAATTGAGTGCTGCTGGGCTTGGAATCAGGAAGATATTATATTAGATCATTGTGGCCTCAGACACTTACTAGATGTGTAATCCTGGTCAAGTCACTTTACCCTATTTGCCTCAGTTTCCTCAATGAGCTGGACAAGGAAACGGCAAACCACTCCAGTATTCTTGTCCCCAAATGGGACACACTGAAGAACAACACTAATATTCTATGATTTAGTGCTCCATATAGTATCTGCCTACTAGATCTGCAGAAGAGTAAAAAGTCAGCAGTTTTTTAAATAATCCAGAATTATAGGGGAATATGTGCAAAAATGTTTGCAACAGCCCTTTTTGTGGTGGCAAGGAACCGGAAACTGAGTGGGTGCCCATCACTTGAGGAAGAGCCCAATAAGTTGTGGTCTATGAATATAATGGAAAATTGTTGTTCTATAAGAAATGATGAGCAGGCTGATTTCAGAAAAGCCTGGGAAGACTTACAGGAACTAATGCTGAGGGAAGCAAGCAGAACCAAAAAAAAATTTTGTACATATTAACAAGATCATGTGATCAACTGTGACTTGGCTCTTCTTAACAATGAGGTGATTCAAGGCAATTCTAATAGACTTGGGATGGAAAAGGCCATCTACATACAGAGAGACAACTATGAGATTGAGTATGAATTCGTGCACAGTATTTTCACCTTTTTGTTTGTTTTTTCTTATGTTTTTTCCCCCTTCTGGTCAGATTTTTCTTGTACAACATGACAAAAATCGAAATATGTTTAAAGAACTGCACTTCTTAACATATCAAATTTCTTGCTGTTTTGGGGAGGGGAGAAAAACAAAACTTTTGGACACAAAGTCTTACAAAAATGCATGTTGAAAACTATCTTTACAAGTATTTGGAAAAATAAAATATTATTGAATTTTTTTTTAAATCCTGAGGGCTAAGAAACACTAGAGGGACCCCTCCCCTGGTCAAATATATATGAAACTTTATATGAATTATGAATCTTTACATTTTTATGAGAAAATATAAATCTTTATGTGAATCTTTACCATCTCTCCACCTGGGCCAGGGCCCGAGAGTGCTCAGTCCTACTATTCTGTATCTGCTTTGTCAATTCTTTCCTGCCCTCAGATGAAGGAATATATTAGAAATGGCAACAATCTGAAGACCTTTGAAATGTTGAAAGAACAAGCTACTTAAGGTCCAAGAGCTGGAGACCACCTGACAGTAGGATTTGGCCACAATGGCTTGACCCAGTGTAGCCCTGCATTGACCTGGTAGCTCAGAGAGCCTGTTCCATTCTGCATGCGAAGGAAAAACAATGTGTTTGTCACCTTCAGAAGTGGTCTTAGTGGGGAGTTGGGGGTGAGGGTGATGCTTTACAGCAATCACTTATTGATTGCTTTTCTTTCCCATGCCCAGTGATACTCTGTAGAGACGCCCAGGTGAGGGAGGAGCAGGTCCCCCTATCCAGGGTCCTGATCATTCTCTTCTTCTGGGGTCCTGATGTGTCTCTGCACTAAGCTCAAAGGGGAGAGGGAGGCAAACAATTTCCTTCCTTCCTACATCCCCTGCAAGGGCTAGTTTCTTTCTTGGCCGTTAAGGATGATTACCTGGATTCTTCTGCCCCAACTGACTTTTGATAGAGCAAATGGTCCACAGATCTGCCTGGGTCTTTACAAAGGTCATCAAGGTTGGGTACTGCTGGTCCTTCGACCGTCCAACGGCCAGAGTCCCACAGTTTCTCAGAACTGTTGATGTTTCTAGGAGCAGCTGGCTGTGAATGGTGCCCCTGTCCGAGCTAGCCAGTAAGGCCAGTGCCTTATCTAAGGCTCACATTTTGCAGAAAGTTGAATCTGTAGTGCCAGTGACTGTTAAAGACTTGCTGCTTGTGGGCTTTCACATGATGTTCCAATGAGATTTTATGAATCTGGGAACTCCAGTCATGAGAAGTCGGACTTCCCTTCTCTTTTCTAGCTTGCTCTGCTGAAGCGTTCGGGAATGGGGCACTTTGACTCAGTTTGCATGTTTATGGTGTTTATTGAGTGGTGGACCTTTGAAGCTGAAACCTTTCTCATTGGTTAATCCACAATCCAAAATGGGCATCTCTCACCAGTCAAGCAAACCAATGTGTCTCTAGGTCCTTTAAGAAATAAAAGTTCTGCCTCTGCTTCTATCTTGGGTTCAATCTCTACGGGTGTTTCTGTCTGTCTCTCTATGTGGCCTCAGGATGGACCAATTTTTTTAGACAAGTGGAGTTTTGATGTGCCTTTAGTTTCTGTAAACTCACTTGGAGCAGTGGTGAAGTTCATTTGATCTTAAGATTTTTTATCTGATTGTTTCAGAGCACAGACACAACCTGTGTTTACATAGCCACCTTTAGTGTTGGCTACACATGGACTCCTGTGTTCTTTCACCATGAGGGCTATAGCAAATTATAGGAGAGTTGGAGAATGAGATTCATTTGTGGAGCCAGGGATCTCAATCTCTTAGGAGATGTGCACAGTTCTCATTCGTTTTTCCTACCTTCTACAAATGGGCAAAAGGAACAAGATGGCCTTGCAGAGCCCCACCTTAAACTTCATTGCTTTTGACTTTATGTTTCTTGTTCCAGCACAGGCCATTACAAAAGATGGCCCTATCACACAATATGTTCCCCTAAAAACTTCTCCCTTTAAAGGGATATGTGAAGCCTCAAATAGGCACTTGTCCCATGATTCCAGGGTAACCACCTCCCGTCGGCTTTTTTCTGAACAGTTAAGTAGTCTGCATCTTTCTCAGCTTTGGAATTAGAACAAGCCTTCTCTCCAAAAAAAAAAAAAAAAAAAAATAGTATTTGTTTAAATTAACCAGAAAAAAAAAATGTGACTATGTCCTTTTCATAGGAATGATTAATATGACACCACTTGGAACCAGACAGTTACAAACTGTCCTCTGAGGCCCTCATGGTCAGAGTTCAGGGTCAGGGATCAGTCCTTACTTTGTATAGAACTGCAAGAATTTCACTTAGTTGGGCTTGTGCTCCATGATTGCAAGTTGGTGAAGGTGCCTCATGATGTCCACAGGATATTTCTTGTGCTTGTGACTTTTATAACAAGTGAGAACAATCGTGGTGGTATATGTGTTGGGAAGTTGTTTTTGCTTAAAATAAAATTATTCTGTACTTAAACACCCCCACAAATTAGCACTTCCATATACACAGCAGAACACAAAAGTGGATTATGTATTTAATTATGAGTCTCCATTTCAGACGGCTTGCTATTTTTAAGAGTATATAATTCCACATGTTATTTCATAAAGTCCTATTTGTCTCTGCTTCATCTGAACTTTTATTTAAAAAATTTAATGCTTAAAAGCATTTTTAGCAGCACTGTTGCTAAGCTTTCTCCCATCAAATTCATACCTCACTCCCATAATTAAGAAAACAGGAAAAACAAAAATAAAAAGTCCTTGTAACAAATAACATAGTATCACAAGACAAATCTACATAGTGGCTATGTCCAAAAATGCATGTCTCCATCTTGAGTCCATTTCTCTCTATTAAGAGATGGGTAACATGCTTCATCACACATCTTGAGATTTTGGTTGGTCTGAGCAGAACCAGGAATACATTGTACACAATAATAGCAAGAAAGTGTGATGATCAACTATGAAAGACTTGGTTCTTCTCAGTGGTTCAGTGATCCAAAGAATTCCAATAGACTTTGGACTGAAAATGTCATCTGTAATCCAGAAAAACGTACTAAGGAGACAATGTAAGGAGACACTTGGTATGTTCACTTTTTTTCTGTTGTTGTTTTTTTTTATCTCTCCCATGGTTTTTCTCTTTTATTCTGATTTTTCTCTCCTAACATGATTCATAAAGCAATGTGTATTAAAAATAAGTAAAATTGCTACAATAAAAAAAAGAAATTGGTTAGTCCTTGCTTTGATCAGAATTCTTAAGTCTTCCAAAATAAATTAACACAAATGTGTTATTACTGTTTAAATTATTCTCCTGATTCTGCTCACTTCATTTTTATTAATTTTTACTTCACGACTCTCTGAGGTCATCTCTTTTATAATTTCTTGCACCACAATAATATTCCATAACAACTACCCACCACAACTCACTTAACTCTTTCCCAGCCAATGAGCATTCCCTGTAGATTTCAATTCTTTTTTTTTTCTTTTTCCCTTTTATTCCTCCTTTCAAGATTAGGAAGTTTGTTTTGCTTGCCTCTATTTCTTTCCTGGTGTTATCCTTCTCCTTATTTCTTTCTCCATCTTCACTTGTTCCTTTGTGGAGTTTGATATATTTATTTCTATAATACACTCTGTGTGTGTATGTGTGTTCGATCTTCTTAAAAGTCCAGTATATATAAGAGTGAGGGCCATTTGATACCTGCTTTCCCTATCTCCTTCTCTTAATTTATATGATTTTCTTTTTATGTACCTCAATTATAAGACTTGCAAGTGCCACCAGCTATCTCCTTTCTACAACAGTATATTTTAGTCTAGTCCCAAGATCTCTGTTTTTCTTATTTAACTCCATTAATGCCCTTTAAAGATATTAAGATTATGGAAACACTTGGTTTTTTTCTTCCTCCATTAGATGGTTGCAACTGTCCCCTTCTGATTATTCAAATACGTTTACTTTTCTAAGTTTCTCTTGATTCTTGTGCTTGCATTTCAAAGTAGTCCCTACTCAGCTCTCTCATGAGAAATGCTTCAAAGCCCTCTATTCCTTTAAAAATTACTTCTGCCCTACTTAGGATTATGCTGAATTTTGTGGGTTAAGTTATTTCTTGGTTGTAAGCTCATATCTTTTACCTTTCGAAATATTATATTCCAAGCTCTTCTTTCATTTACTAGAAGTTGTTAGGTCTTGTGGTATCCTAAATGTGGTTCATTGATACTTGAACCTTTGAAATAAGTATATCCAAGTAAAACATATTGATTATTTGATCATGTCCAAAAACGTATGTCCCCATTTTGGAAAACATACTTTACTGTGCTTCCTCTAACATCATAATTTTTCATGGCATTGGTCAGCACTCTGAAGTTTTGAAATACAATTTTCTTTAAATTGTTGCTGTCATCATGTAAATTATTTTGGTTTTACTACCCCTGACATTTCATCTTCCTTTTCTTTAGTACCTAGCTCAAGTACCAAAGCAATGATCACCCAGTCCATTTAATGAAAACAGTAAGAGTAGTATTTATACACTATTATGCATAAAGGGTCCATTTGATCCTCAGAACAACCCTGTGAAATAGATATTTTAAATATTATTTTCCTCTTTTTTGAGGTGAGGAAGTGAGCCTCAGGCAGAGTCAGTGACTTCCTCATGGTCAGATGGCTCCTAATGCTACTGATTATTTGGTGTCATAGAAACAGGGTGGTTTCTGGGTGGTTCAGTGAAGAGAATTCTAGGCCTAGAGTCAGGAAGACTCATCTTTCTGAGTTCAAATATGACCTCAGATGCTTACTAGTTGTGTGACTCTGAGCAAGTCACTTAACCCTTTCCCCTCAGTTTCCTCATCTTTCAAATGAGCTGGAGAAGGAAATGGCAAACCACTGCAATATCTTTGTCAAGAAAACCCCAAATGGGGGGGGGGGGTCCAACAAAGAGTTGGACAAGACTGAAAAACAATTGAACAACAAGGCAATGTGGATGGGTGCCTAAGCTCATTATTATTCCCTTCTCACTCTACATATTCAATATTTCTTCTTACTTAGACAGCTGTTTCCTAGAGGATATTAATTTGGTTCCCACTATCTTTTATTGCTTAATTGGAACAACTAGGTTATATTTAATTTGGAGAGTGTCTTAGGGTTCTATGTCCACACTCTTAGATTTTGAGCTTTTTAAAAATCGTATTGATGTCTTTTGCATATACATATCAATTCATTTTTAAATGTATGATTTTCTTCTCCTCTATCCAATGAGGCATTCTTTGTAACAAAAAATAAAAGAGGAAGGAAAATGAATCCCTTCAAATAAGGGAGGAAGGTTCCTTTTTGTCATCTCTTTGATGACAAACCACATTCACATCCAATTGGAGGGTGGGAGGGCAGCATTTATATTCTTGTAGTCATTATTTTATTTTCCTGGCTCTGCTAACTTCAGGTGTTTCCATGATTCCCTGTATTCATCATATACATCATTTCTTATAACACAGTAAAATTTATTTACATTCATTTAGCCATTCCCCATTCACTGGGCAACTACTTTGGTTCTGAGTCTTGGCTGCCCCCAAGAAGTGCTGCTATAATATTTTTATTTCTCTGGGTCCATGTCATGTCAGGGGTAGAATTATTGTAAATGAGACTGATTAAGGCCTAAACAAAAGTTCAGAGCCATAAGCTGAGGCATCCAATACCCGAGTCCATATCTATGGCTTGCCACCATATCTGTCCATCCTCTGATTTCCCCTCAAGAGTCTTTGTGGCCTGGCAGCTAACCAAGAGCTCTATAAGCTCTCCTCTCAGTGATTGCACTTCTATTCTCTTCTCCAGCTCTCCAAGATGTGCAGAGCTAGGAATGGGAGATAGTAAGATCCATCTCTCTCAAAGGCTCTTCCCACCTATACTTCTTCAAGTGCATTTTCTAGGAAGCTGCCATAGAGTGTGTTCAAGCAAAATGTGCAATATAGTAATCACAATCCTTGCTCCCCACTGCCCGAAGTCATAGTCCTCCCCCATAGAAGTGCATAGTCAATTATGCATTGTTTCAGTTCTCCCCCAATAAGGTGATCATTTCTGCTATTTTACCAATTGTAATCCATCAATTTTAGGGTCCTCAGCACCCCAACTCCATTTAACCACTTAACAGATTAGCTTTTGCAGAAAAAAAAAACATTTAAACGTATAACAAAAACAAATATATAATTATTTCCCCAAATATTTCAGGAAATAATTCTATCTCCGCCCCCTTCCAATACTATCTCAGTCTCAGGGGAAGGTAGATGGATTAGGTTCACAACTTTGTTTGTTTCCAAATAGTATTAGTTCTCCCAATCCTCCTGGCCCAATGTACCCACCCCTATTGAACTGGTAGGACAACTGGCCTGGAATCTGAATCCCAAGGTCACCATGGCTCAACCTCCTAAGTCTAGGGCCTCCAACTATTTTAATTAGCATGGAAAAAGATAAAGGGACCAAAATCCCAAGGCTGCTTCTAAGTGCTACAAGGCTTAAAAAGGGGAAGAGAAGAAAATAGTCCTTTCTTACTCAGCTCCATACATGGTGCCCATGTGGCAGGTAAATAAGTCCTTTCCTGACCTTCCCCCCTTTGATATCACCAGGAAGAGATCGTGAAACTGTCCCAATATGGTCGTTTTAAAAACACAACCCAAAGAAGCTGTTCTCTTATGGCCCCCCCAAATTATCAACCTGTGCATCCCTGTGATCCAGCAGTGTTTGTAACAGCCCTTTTTGTGGTGGCAAGGCACTGGAACTGAATGAATGCCTATCAATTGGGGAATGGCTGAATAAGTTGTGGTATATGGATGTTATGGAATATTATTGTTCTGTAAGAAACGACCAACAGGATGGATACAGAGAGGCTTGGAGAGACTTACATGAACTGATGCTGAGTGAAGTGAGCAGAACCAAGAGATCATTGTACACAACAGCAAGATTATACGATGATGAATTCTGATGGATGTGGCTCTCTTCAACAATGAGATGATTCAGACCAGTTCCAATTGTTTAGTGAAGAAGAGAGCCACCTGCACCAAGAGAGAGGACCACGAAAGCTGAGTGTGGACCACAACATAGCGTTAACACTCTTTCTGTTGTTGTTTGCTTGCATTTTGTTTTCTTTCTCAGTTTTTCTTTTTCTCCCTTCTTGATCCGATTTTTTTTTTTGTGCAGCGATATAACTATATAAACGTGTGTGTGTGTGTGTGTGTGTGTGTGTGTGTGTGTAGTGTGTATTGGATTTAACATATATTTTAACATATTTAACATGTATTGGACTATCTGCAATCTAGGGGAAGGATTGGGAGGCAGGAAGGGATAATTTGAAACAGAAGGCTTTGCAAGGGTTAATGTTAAAAAATTACCCATGCATATGTTTTGTAAATAAAAAGCTTTAATTTTAAAAAAAGAAGAAGAAGCTATTCTTGCCCACATGGTAGGGAAACAGGATTTCTTCTAGAAGCTATTCCTTGCTATTTTGTACAAGAATTCTTCCATGTAGGATGATCAGAGCATGGGCCCAACTTGGATTACAATAGTGTGAAAGATGTATTAGGTAAATTAATCCATGAATAGAAGATGCAGCTCTCCTTTGTGTCCTTTGTTTTACACCCCCACCTCCCAAATTACCTTGTTTTTATTTTGTATTTATCTCATACATACTTATATTTACTGTAATATGAGGGTATTGCATTAAATAGGCTCTGGGGTCTCTTCCAGCTCTAGACATATGATGCTATAATGTATCTCCATTAGAATATAATCTCCTTGTAAGCAGAAATGGTTTAATTTTTCTCTTTGTATTCCTGGTGCCTAGGACATAGCTGCTTAATAAACACATGTTGAGTGAATCTTCAGGAAGAATGAGCTAATTTACAGTTCCCTTTGCAATATCTACAGGTATCTTTTTCCATCTTCCTTCTGACATTGAAATTTGTATTTTTGGTGATTTTTGGCATGTTTAATATATAATATTTAATATATGACATATGTTTATATTTAATTTATTATTATATATTTTATAATATAATAGTACCTTAAAGCTAATTTAATTTTTATATATCTGATTTCTAGAGAGGCTGTATATTTTTGAACAAACAACTTGTATGAATACTGGTCTACACTTGTTATAAATACAGATCCACTACCTGTACTTCCTTGCATGAGACTTATTTTCCTTTTATTATTAATGGAATGAAGTCTAGAAATTGTTCTTAGGTATTTTGATAAGTAGTTTGTATATGATGAACAGTAAAGCTTTTTTCAGTTATTCTTCTCACAGATTTTTTCCTCTATTTTGTTCTTTTTTTGATACTCATTTTTATTACTTTATAGTGCTTACATTTTTATTTTTATAGATACAAATATATTAATCTTATTTCATGATCAATCAATAGCACATGTTGCTAAGCCCTGGAGGCATGATATTCCCTATTTCTTTAGGAATTTATTTTCCCTCTTAAATTGAAATAATTATTATTCCACTTTCTTCCATCTTTTATATGTGCTTAAAATCATAATTTTAATGTTTTACTCTTTGATTTCTGAAATATCCTGTAGAAAAATTCTGCTTTGTCTTTTCAGTTCTGATATTTAATTTTAATTGTTCCAATAACTTTTATTTGTTCAGTGATTTATTTCCATGCTTTTATATTAGTTTATTATTATTTATATTAGTTTATATTAGCTTTGTTCTCTCATAAACACTGAGTAAATAGCTATTATAAATATTTGTTAAATTAATTATCATGTTATTCCATTTATCTTGTGTTTAACCCAAGATCACATGAATCTGATAATTCTCTCATTTTATTTAACTCATGTAATTGTAAATTACTTTGGGGATCATAATGAGATCATTTGTGCCTGTCTATTTTATAGTTTAAGAAACTGAACAATAGAGAGTTAAGTTGATGTTCTCAAAAGTCATGTTTTTACTAAGTCCTGACCTTGGACTTGGGGCCCAGAACAACTCCTAATCTTCATGTTTTAAAATCTGATAGGGTGAATTAGTTATATTTACCTGAAGATTTTTTAAACTTTCAAATTTTTATTGTCTTTTATTTTCACATCAGCTCCATCTCTAAATATATTCCTCTTTCTTGACCTCCTCAGCTAGCCATCTTATGTAAGAAAGACAAAAAAGGAGAAAGGAACACAATTCAATAAAATAATCAGCAGCACATACAGGGCTCCATACCCATAAACCCATAATCCCCCTACTTCTGTAAAGAAGGAAGAGAAATCCATTTTCTCATATTTTCTCTGAGACCAACCCTAGCCATTATAATTATATGGTGTTTCGTAGTTTTTGGTTTTGTTGTCCTTCCCATTTACTGTTTTCCTGAATCTACTCACTTAATTTTGCATTGATTATTGTAAGTCTCATACTTTTCTGATTTTTTCTTATTTATTTCTTATTAATTGTAATATCCTATTGCATTCATGTAGCACAATTAAGTCATTCTCTTATCAATGGACATCAACTTTACTCCCAGTTCTTTGCTATCAGAGAAAATGCTTCTATGAATGCTTTCGTGTTGATGGGACTTTCTGCCTTAGGCTTCTTGAGTTTTCTGGATCAAAGGTTATAGACATTTTAGAAAATTTCCTAGCATAATTTCAAATTGCTTTCCAGTTTGGTTCAGTTAATTCATAGCTTCACCAAAAATGTAGTTATGGTTCTGTATTCAATCCCTCCACCATTGACTCCCCTATCTTTTGTTATCTTTACAAATTGGAAGGATGGAAGATGCAGTTGTTCTGATATGCATTTTTCTTATTAGTGATCTGGAGCAGATGTAATTCTGCATCTGACATATACCTTTAGACACACCATCTTTGGCATCCCTGCACTCCTCTCCATCCAGGTGAAATTCATGGTAGTTGGCCAGATATAATTTGGGAACGTGAAATGGTCTTCCATTAAATCTATAATTAAATTGAGCATAGTGAAAAGATTCAGAGTGAGGAGATCCCGACTTGTGTCTCCTTTCTGGTTATTACTACCTGGTCTCCTGTGTAGCCATGATTAAGACACTTAACCTCTGTGAAATGCAAGTATGAATCACTGAATTAGCAACCTCAAAAGGTTACTGTGGGAAAAGTGCTTTGTTAGTTGTAAGGACCTGTAAATGTTGGGAACTTTAACCTTATAATTTCATAATATGGTTGATTTTAAAGTTTGGAATGACTAAAGTGATGGTTAGACCTGAGGGAAGCATACATGATCAGCAATCTTTCTAAAAATGTCAACAATAAAAAGGAATAAATCAAGTTGCCTTCAATCTCTGGTTTCAGTTTTTTGAGGATCCTAGGTTAGGCTTTGATCCTGAAATGTAATCTCTTCCTCTTTCTCCATTTCCATTTTTTAGCTTATACTGAAACTCTACCTCTTGGAATCATGGTTGAACCCCTTTCTAAGAAGGTAGGGGTGAATTATATCTAGAAACAAGGAAGGAATGATAACTGATCTGATTATCTAGAAAATATTTGACCCAGCTCATTGCCCTACAGAAGCAGAATACATTTCTTCACTCACCTATGACCACATTGCCAATCCTTCATCTACTTTCTGATGCTTAAAATAGATTCCCTTTGGTATTATTTAAAATAATCCAACCTACCATTATGATGTGCCATCCTAGTGTTATCTCTAAGAATCAAAAGATGGTCAAGAGGAATGGAGGAATGGCCACTCTCCTTGACTGACAGTTAGAAAATGAAGGGCACTAGTTATTCAGTCATTTCAGTCATGTCTCGTCATGACCCATTTGGGGTTTTCTTCATCAATATCCTGGAGTGGTTTGTCATTTCCTAATTCAGTTCATTTTACACATGAGGGAACTGAGGCAAACAAGGTTAAGTGACTTGCCCAGGATCACACAACTAGAAAGTACCTGAAGCTGAATTTGTATTCACGAAGATGAGTATTCCTGACCCCAGATCTAGCAGTACACTATGGCTCCCGCCTAGCTGCCTCATTTGAGTTAGAAGGAGCCTTTAAGAGAATTCTGATTTAGCTCTGTCATTTTTTATCCTTTCTCATGAGACATTTTGGAATTTTTTTTAAAATGAGAATTGAAAAGGTCTAATTTAAAGGGAAATGTGATGAAAACACCTCTCATTGGCTAAGGAACCAGGGAGTTAGAGCCCCTGAATGACTCAGGAAGGCCTTTCCTATAAGAAATGCCTTTTTTCCTTCCAATACAGTGTGTTCACTGAATTCATTTGATTTTTCCAAGTACTTGGAAAAAAGTTTATTGAATTTAATTGATTTGAAATTTATGGTCTAATTGCAAATGACTAAAATGGTTCCTTGGAACAAAGGAGAGTGTGAACAAGTGCTAGATTTACAGTCAGAGGTCCTGAGTGCAAAATTCTGTGTATGTCACTACTACCTGGGTAACTTTGGACAAGCTCTTTGATCTCCCTAGGTCTTAGTTTCCTTACCTATAAGCAATATGTTGGATCAAGTCAGGATTTATTCATCTGGGATCTGTGAACTTTTTTATCCATTGTGATAACTGTATCAATATAATTGGTTTCTTTTGTTATCCTTCATATTTTATTTTTTTGCATTTAAAATCATTGTTCTGAGAAGGTCACTGCAGGCTCTGTAAGATGGTACCTTGTGCCACGACACACAAAAAGGGCCCAGAGGTTTGTACTGTCCCTTTCAGCTCCAGGGTGACAGACTTTCAGAACTAAGATTAAAAGCAGCAGAATGTCAGGTCCTCAAGGACAGGGACCTTTACAAAAAAAATTTTGCCTACACATCCCAGAATACCTTGCAGTACAGAAAGTGTTTGATAAGATAACTTTGTTGAATTAATTCTAGAAGGGGGGAAAAAATCACCTTCTGATCAATCTTAAATATTATTAATTTACTCTTAGTCCTGACAAGGAATATAAAACTTTCATATAAGAATTAATAAGATTACTAATTCTTACATATATCTTCTTTATTTAGAGAAAGTAACCAAAACCTTTATGGTTGAAGAAAAGTAAAAAAAACACCTTCTGATCAGTCTTAAAAATATTCTTAATTTACTCTTAATCCTGACAAGGAATATACAACTTTCAATTAAGAATTAATAAGATTACTTATAATTGTTCAGAAATCACATTTCCTGCAAATAGAATGAATGAAAAAGTATTTATTAAGCATCTAAGTGTGTCAAACACTGTGCTGAGGGCTGAGGATACCAGTAGAAAAAGCTCTGTCTGCTCTAGGGAGCTCATTTTCTAATTGGAAGAGACAGGACCTAAAAGCTGTGGGGATGATGGCAAGGCCCCAAGTCCCGAGCGCGTAGCAACGGGACAGATGACAAGACCCAGGACTCCTTAGCCTGAGGTCCAGGGGTAATGTGACAGGCCAGACCACAGGGCCTTCAGTGGGGTGCTCTATCTCAGTAGGAATTGAGTAGGTGATTGCCCTCCTACCCAAGCCCTGTGAGCTAAAGCCAGGGAGCTCTGATGGGCCAGAGGACACAGTGGGCAGGAGGAAGAGCCGGGGCAAAGGCACCACAATGAGAAAAAACTCCAAAATCAGGAGTCCACTGAAATCCAAGCAAGCCTTTCTTCTGAAGACCGCTTCCTCAGTTTTCTCTTTTGTTGTGTCATTTCTGCCATCTTATGCCACGCCCAGGAATGATCTGTATCCTTAGATTTGGGTATTCTGTGATATGCCTTTTCTTTTGATGGTTGTTTGGTCTTTTTATTTTTAGCACCACTTGATCTCAGCACAGCTGCCAGTTTTCCCTTGGGCAACCAATCCTTTAGGGGAAGGAAACAAAGATCAGGTGTGGCGGGCTGCTGTCACTGCACTGTTGTACACAGGCAGGTAGCACTTCTGCCAGCTGTGTGCCCAGCTTGGAGAAGAAGCGCTGCTTCCTGATTTATTTGAGGGGATCCCCAACAGATTATGATGCTCAGATTTTCTTAAGGAACTGCTTCCTACCCACCATCTTTCACAAAACTCAGTGTCAACTACAACTTAATGAAGAAGAAATATGAAATAAATAGAAATAAATCAGGGAAAGATGGCAAATATAAGGTATAGTCTGGAATGTCTCCAATTTATGCAGTAAGATTGCATAAATGAGTAGCACTGTTTCTTCACAGCAGATTTCATTTGATTAGGTTCATGACCGTTGAAATCACACAGGGAGTCACATCATAGGTGTGAACTTTGAGATTACTTTTTTCAAAGGCTTTTTTTCCTACACTCTTTTTGAACTATGTCCCCTGAATGTCATTAGTCTTAATGTTTTGTGAAATCTGGTGGTATCTCTTTATTCATCTATCTACCATCATTGAGTGCCTACTATGTGTAATATATTCTGTGTATATTAAGAAGGCATTGAATTCTCCTGGATTCTGAACCCCTGACTCTATATCCGTCATCCTACTTTGCCCATCAGCCTCTCCTGGTGGTTATTGAATTAGTCCTTTTTATAAGTTTCCTTGTTTTAAAGAGCTGAGAAGGAAACCTTCAAAAACTTAGAAAAAGCATAAAAAACCTACCTACCAAAGCTGCAGATGTCCCAGATCTGGACTTATACACTGCCTGACTAACTCAGACTGCAGAAAGGAATTCTGGACCTTGGAACTGTGACTTGGGTACCAGTGACATAAACCTGAATAGGGCTAAATCTGAAGTTCTACTTTTGTTTTTTGGGGGAAAGTGAATTTTACTCACAAAATACCTTAAATTTGCCATCTTCCCCTGATTGATTTCTGTTTATTTCATATTTCTTCTTCATATTTTTCTTTATTTATTTTTACAAACATTATTTTTCCCACACATCTGTTTTTCCCCATTCTCCACCTTATAACAATAAAAAGAAGAAAAACAAAACCCTTTTAACAAAAATACAGTCTAGCAAAAACAAATTCCCCACACCAGTCTGCCCCTCTTTGGCAGCAGATAGGAAGTATATTTTCTCCTCAGTCCTCTGGACTTGTGGCTTATGATTGCATTGATCAGAACTTTAAAGTCTTTCCAATTTATTTTTCTTTATATTGCTGTCATGGTATGGATTGTCCTCCTAGTTCTGCTCACTTTGCTTTGTTCATAGAGATCTTCCCAGTTTTCAAGCAGCCCATTTTGTCATTTTTTATGACATTGTCATATTCTTTAAATTCACAGTTGAACATGTATTTAACTCTTCCTCCATAGATAGCAAAGGGTGATAATGAGAACTGTTCTTAAGTACTCAAAGAGTCATCACATCAAAAGTGATCTGATAAAGTGTGTATTGCCCCAGAGATCAGAACAGGAATTGGGAAATAAGGAAGCAGATTTTGTCTCATATGACATTTCCACCAGGAACATCTCTCTCTCTGACAGTGGAATGGGCTGCCAAGAAAAGTTAACAGATTTCATTCTGGAATAACAGGCAAAGACAAAAGAATCATCTCTCCATCAGCACGATTAAAGAACCATATAGTCAGTATGTGGCCTGCAGGAATCAATTTTTCTTTTGAGTTTGATACCACTGTTCTCCATGAAAACACTTCCCCAAAATGGCATTGTGTTATGTTGTGTGCCCAGACTATTCCACATGTGGATAAGCCTGGATTTCTCTCCTTTCAGTTTAAACTTGGAACCTTTCACTGAGCAAGTAATGGGGAATTTCCACTTAGAATCATACTGATATTTTTTTCAGACACAAATCTGGACTGACTGGACTGAAAGAGACAAGTCACAATGCTAATATAAGGAATAAAATGCTTTCTTTTGATGTGCTGTATTGCCCTCTATGTGAGAGAGAAACAGAGAGAGAGAAAGAGAGAGAGAGACAGAGAGAGAGAGAGAAAGACAAAGAAATAGACAGAGAAAACCAGAGAAAAAGAGACAGAGAAATTCAAAGAAAAAGAAACATAAAGAGAAGACAGAAAAGGAAAAAAAAACAGAGAAAAAGAGTGAGAAACAGAGAGGAAGAGAGACAGAGTCAGAGTCAATGAGAAAAACAGAAACAAGCACAGAGACAGAGACACACAGAGAGAGACATGTAGGAATGGTCTGCTAATTCCTGATTCTACGCTCTAATGGCAAAATTTGTCTCTACCTTACAGTAATCAATAAATATCAAGCCTGTAAATTCACCCATCACTGAGCCTTGGAAATGCACTAAATTTAATTAGAAGGATAATATTTTAACCAATTTGAGCAGAGATTTAAAGTGGCTACTTACTGATACATATTTAGGTGAATGAGATGAGGTTAGAGTGTATCCACCTGACTATAACACGATTAATTTCATGTCTGGGCACGAAACTGGGCAGAAGAACCAAGCCTTTCATAGCTGATCATCGCACATTCTTGTTGTCACTGGGTACAGTGTATTCCTGGTTCTGTTTGTTTTCTCAGCATCAGTTTATGTAAATCTTTCTATAATCAGATTGTTCATCGTTTTTAAAGAACATTATCTTCATGTACTACAGCTTATTCAGCCATTCCCCAACTGTTGGTCATCTACTTATTTTCCAATTCTTTGCCACCACAAATAGAGATGCTACAAACATTTTTGCACATGTGGGTTTTTTTCTCTCTCCTTTATCATTTCCTTGGGATGATAATGGCACTAGTAGTCATGGCACTACCTGATCAAAGACTATGCACAGTTTTATAGCCCTTTGGGCTCTCTAAATTGCGCTCTAGAATGGTTGGATCAATTCACAGCTCCACCATCAATGCATTAGTGTGCCAGTTTCCCCACATCCCCTCCAACATTTATCATTATCTTTTCCTGCCATCTTAGCCATTCTGAGAGGTATAAGGTGATAACTTGTTAGGTTTCTTAAAATTATCTTGTGAGCAAGATTATTAGTCCTGGGAAAAGAATTTGTATTCTATTGCTTTCCATCATGCAATTTGGAAGTTTAGTTTTGTGAAGTTTAACTGAACTAAAGCTGAAACATTTTTAACATTTGTGCCCCATGGCACAACCATGTTTGCTTATGAATAACTTATTTGCTATGAAAAGCTGCTGACCAAGCCATACTGGCCATTCTCCACTTTATAAGAGTCCTTGTGAGCTGGTCTTTCTATCTCAGACCATCCTAACTTCTTTTTATTAGATTTGTTTTATTCTGGATTTTGGTCAGTTATGGTTGCATTGACCAGCGTTGGGGATCTGACTCGAACCCACTGGATGCTTCAATCAGGTCCAGTTTAGCACCTCCCAAATGGCACTGTGTAGGGTGATCCAACTCAACAACTCTTTTCCAGGAAATAGTTTCAGAAAATGAGATCATCACCCCATATTCTAAAGGACCCATTGATTTAGTAAATGGACCCCAAACTACCTGGTATCTAAGTGGGTTAAATAGCATTTGGAACTTAGAATGGGAAACATCAGGTTAAGATTTGTATAAATGTAATTGGAAAAGGATACCTCACTAACAATTAAATTAAATTAAATTAAATGATCATCCACAGACAAGGTGTTACAAGGGTATTTGTACCCTGATGGAAAAAGAGGACGTTATAGAACTGCCGGTGCAATTTAGAATAATGGGTGTTTGCTGCAAGGGCCAGACATCTAGAAAATGCAGATCAAAGGGTAAGGTGAATATATGGTTTGAGAATAGATGTAATTGGTAGAGATGTCTTAGAAATATTTGGAATCATGGTTCTTAAACCATGAGGAAAGTCAAGAATTTAAGGTAAATGATAGACACAAATGCTTGGGTAGAATTGTTAAAGTACTCGGTAAAGAGTCTGAACAAAAGTCATCTCAATGCCTGTGCTACTGGTTGCCCATCACTCAGATGGTACCATTCCCTTTGGGTATGGAGAAACATGAGAGTGGATTCCCAAAATAATATTTCTGGGGAGAATTGCAGTACTTTGTTCTATATATTCCCTTCTGTGAGAGAATAAACCAGACTACTTCAACCCTTCACCCCAACTTTGGAGATCCCTCAGGCTGCTTCTCACAGCAGAGTGAAAGATCCCCAAACCTAGGGATTGTAGAGACAATGAACCTGAGTCTGGGATGTACCTGGGGATGGCTCGGGCACTTTCTCAGGGATGAACATACCTCGAGCAAACCTTGGCCAATACTGTGGAGGCAGCACTCTCAAACCTGCTTTGCCTTGGGACTGAGTGGGCAGCTGTGCCCGGATCCAATCTGGAGCTATTCCTTCTACCTTGGCAATCAAAAAAGAAAATGAGACCGAATCAGGAAGAACTAAGTCAAAGGTAGTACCTGGTAAATTCAAGGATAGAAATCAAATTAGTTCTAGATCTGGGTCACTCCTATTCTAGTGCATAACTATTATTGGATAAATTACACTAGGGAGGCAGGGAAGGGTATTGCTAGCCATTTGGATGCTACAAGCAGGATATATAGATTGTCAGGTTGTTTTAAGCAGTGTAACTGCTGTGGTTGAACAGCTTACAAATAAAAATTACCTCAGGTTTACAGAGCCTCCGAGGATCCCTAGATTCCCCGGCTCATGTCATCCTTGACAACTGAACAGATTTAGATCACTTGTTTGCTTCCGAAGGGGAACTATGTATGGCTATAAACACTTCATGTTATAAATCAAGTGCCATTGAAACTAATAATCATAATATTCACAATACTGCTCATTGGATGCATGAAACAAAAGACTGACTTTTCCTCAGTATTAGGATGGGACTTGATATGGAAACACTTATCATGCAGGGGTTCTCAAACTACGGCCCATGGGCCAGATGCAGCAGCTGAGGACGATTATCCCCCTCACCCAGGGCTATGAAGTTTCTTTATTTAAAAGCCCACAAAACAAAGTTTTTGTTTTTACTCTAGTCCGGCCCTCCAACAGTCTGAGGGACAGTGAACTGGCCCCCTATTTAAAAAGTTTGAGGACCCCTGATTATACTCTATCAATCTAATACGTTTGCTCTCTGCTTTGAACCTTGTACTGTGGATTGTCTTTCAACTATGGTTACTTCCAGACTAAAAGCTTTTACTATGCATAAGTGGTTGTTTCTGATCAAGTAGAACCTCATGATCTTACTTGCCCTATTGGGGGACATGTCCGATCCTAGGGCAAAATTGTAAGAAATCTTAGTAAGTCTTGGCCATGTCCTCGGAGTATTTTCTGTGATTGTAAGGAATCTCCATGAATATCAGTCAGATCCCTTTGGAAAACCTTGTACTGGGAACATGAGAACATGCTTTCAATTATTTGATAAGACACCAGGAGGCACCGGAAGAGCGGGCAACTTTTCCTAGTGCTTGATTTAAGACCTTCCTTTGAGCTTCACCATGTGTTTCACCCTGGAAACCTCCCCAGTTCCCTGAGTGAGACCAGCTGTCTTAAAGGAATGAATGAACTACTACTCTCCTTGGTGGAAGGCCCCATATCTGGGAAACTATTTTGTCCAGGGTGTCGTATATCACATAATAAACTTGGCATAGGGCCTTTTTTGTTCTCAGAATATAGAAATCCCCTAGTGGAATAGAGACTTGGGAGCTTCCCTCAGGAAGGGGCGCCTTGCCTCAGATTTGTTTCCCTCTGCAGGGATCACTTGGGCCGGCTGCATGATTTGGGGCTCCCCCAGCCAGAAAGCTCAGGAGTTGATGTTTCCTGAATCGATGATGTATGTTACCTGTTTGTCTCTCTGCTAATATTGTGAAAATGGTACCTGTTAAGTTGTGTATTGTTTTTCTATTATACGTTTCCTCTTCCCTTCTGTCTTGTTTGAATCAAGGTTCTGAGCAATAATAAACTTATATTCACCTTCCTTTAAGTCTGTGCCTGTTGAATGCAAATTCTGAATCTAGATTAACATTTTATTTTCCAAAGTCAAAGTTCACGTCTGTTCTTTTGGTCCAGAGGGCTACAGTACTATCTCAAATACACTTGTTATTGACTCCATTGGTCTCCAATCAAATAGTTTCCATCAGGTTTCTCATGTTTCTTCGTGTAAAGAGGTTATTAATATATAATTCTAATCTGCCAGCCTTTTTATCTAATGAGTTTGTTTCTTTTGAGGAGAGTATATTCATGCATAATTATAATTCAGTCATGAGTCACAGTCTACCCAGTTTCATTAATTGAAATACCATTTTCCTTTAAAAAATTCAAGTTATTGCTGATAAACTGCATTTGTACAGTCATCTGAAGGTAATGGACTACTATTAATTCCTCTCTTCTGGGATAGTTGCTCCTTAGAATCACTTGGTATGTGGATCAAACCTGCTGCCTTCTATATTATCTGTATTATTAGGCATTCTCTATATATAGGGAGAAAGTCTCTCTATAGACTTTCCTAAAATTAAAGTCTAAATAAACTGTACTGATTTCCCCTTGTCTCTGACTTTTTAGGCTCCAGCCACTTCTGCAGCTCAACCAATCAGCTTGTTTGCTGTTCCTTGTGTATATGTATATACACGCATATATATGTGTGTGTGTATTATGTATATATTTCATTTTCTCTAATATAATTTTATTTTTTCCAATTATATGTAAAGATAGTTTTCAACATTGACTTTTGTAAGATTTTGAGTTCCAAAATTTTTTTCTTCCTCCTTCCCCAAGACAGAAAGCAATCTGACAGAGGTTATACATGTACAATCATTTTAAACATATGTCCATATTAGTGAAAGAAAAGACAAAAAAAGAGAAAAAACACAAGAAAGAGAAGAAAGAAAAACTAGTAAGCTTGAATTCACTGTATATAATTTTTATATATGTATATATAAATTATCATTATACACACATATTATATATACAAATAAATATATTTATTTGTATATATAACTATATATTATTTGTATAATATATATTTATATATCCTTCACACATTCCCTCTTTCCAATATGGGGACTTTACACAGATTGTCCCTCAGATTTGAAAATGCACTCTATGCCCACCTTTTCAATGCAGCTCAAGGACCATTTTCTATAGGAAGGCTATCCCGATCTTTCTGTTGCTAATAGCCTCTTCCCTCTCCATCAAAATGATCTGATAAATATTTGTATTTAAGTTTTATGTACATGTGCTCCACACCCTTAGATTGTAAGTTCCTTGAGGAGCGGGGCTATTTCATTTTTGACTCTGTACCCCTAGCACCTAGAACGACCTTTAGCTCTTAACAAACTCTCCTTTAACCTGAAGAACAGAAAGATCTTCCTCCAGCCCTTGCACCTCAGGTAAGAGGAAGGCCCAACACATGCAGCTGTTCCTTGGTATTGGTAGGAACATTCAACACATTCTCCAGGTCACTGGGGAATTCCCATCGCCCAGTATATTTGCTGGAATTGATCCGATCAGGTGTCACTTTTGCTGGGAGAGTTTATTGCTCTGTAGTTATCTGCCATGGCAAATTGCCTCTTCTCTATAAGGGAAGAGGCAGCAAGGGAAATGGAAGAATTCATACCCAGGCCACAAATTTTGGGGCAGATACACCATGATACCCATTACAAGGAAAAGCATTCCATGGCAAGACTCTTAGGTCTTCTAGCTCCCCAAATCTCTGAATTTATCTTTCCTTCCCTATTTGGCTCATTCCCATTTTACTTTCCTGAGGGCCTTGGAGTTTTAAGGTCCTTGAGATATTCTGCCCACACCAAACTTTTCTTGTCTTTTCACAGGATGTTCTCTGCCTTCTTCTATTGTTTGAAGCTACTTGTCCTTTTACTCAGCTGGTCTGGCCACCGATTCACACAATCCCAAATTTCAGTATAAGAACCCTAATGTGATCAGTAACTGCCTTCAGTCATTGTTTAAGAAAGCTTGGTGTAGAAATCTAGTTTCTAGCTCCTTCTGATCTCTTTTTTCCCCCTCCTCAGAGTCGGTCAGATGTCTGCCGCCTTTCTGAGCCTTGTTCCAGATTGCCTTTCTTTCTTACTATTTGTCTCAAGCTGCCACTTGTTCTGAGTTTTGGGGCTTTCTCTGGACTAAGAGCAGAAGGAAAGACTCCATTTCCACTTCTCCATACAATGGTAGCTTGGCTGGGTGAACAAGGGCTTACAGTTCTGAAAGGGGTATTTGGGAAGGTCAGGAAATAGCAGAACACTGGTTTACCCATTTGGGATTTTGTCTGGGCAGCTCCAGTTGAGGTTGTGTGGGAGGAGTGGGGGCCCATAGAGACAGGAGTCTGTGTTTATCAAAGAGATGTGGCTGATGGGGAGGCTGTGAGTGTTCTGAGTGGGGCCAGACATGTCAAAAGAAGAGCAGCTGAGTGTGAATTTTAAATCCAAGGTGGAATCTTTTTGGAATGAGAGTCAGTATGGAGGAGTGTGAAAGCTAAGGGTTCAAACCCCGGAGGAAACTGAGTAGAGAACTATCTCATTGCCTTTCCTGCCTCTCCCCACATAGTATATGCCAGTATGAAAGGCACAGTGGTGAAATGTTGAAAGAGCAGAGTTTTCCTAACCCAACTTTTAAGAATTGTGTGCCATTGAGCATGTCCCAGCTTTCCATTTTGGAAGACTATCCCAGAAGAAAGGGTATGATGTGAATACAAAATGTGCTGAATAGAACCAGATCTGTCTTTTTTAAAGTAAATTTTATTGATGATTTTTATTCTTATCCTAAATTTTCCTATTTTCCTAATTATCCTAATTTCTGGATCTGTGCTATGTACCTCTGCTCCAAACACTAGGATTAAACTTTCCCTTGTAGTAAGGAAATATAATGAAGACTACTGATACAGCGACTAGATCTGACATTGTGTAGGCCATATTTTACTCTTGTGGTTCTTGACTTCTCTATTGGAAGGAGCGGTGTTTCCTTACTCATTTTGGCTTTCTTTTAGCCGTCTTTTTTATTTGAATTGCTGAAATTGTATATGTTGTTCTTATGGTTCTGCTTATTTCATTCTGTCTCAGTTCATATGAATCATCATATTTCTTTTCTTCATATTTGTGATTTGCATGGCATCAGAATATTTAATTATATTCACAAAATCACAGAATTTGGGAGTCAGCAGAGACCTCAGGCACCTTCAAGTCCAACCTAAACCCAAAAGGAAGCCCTGTGTTAATGCCCAGCACCATTCAGTAGTAGAAGCAGGAACTGAGCACTTCATTTCCACTTCATTCCACAAGATGGCACCCAGAATCCACTTAATTGAAGTCTTTTGTCCATTTTTCCTGTGTGCTGAATGTGGGTCATTTACATGTGAGGTTCTTTTCATTAAGCTCTTTCTCATAATATTAGGCTTATCATTTAGAAAATGTCCAATTCTTTTTTTCTTTTTTTTTAATTAAAGCCTTTTATTTTCAAAACATATGCTTGGATAATTTTTCAACATTAACCCTTGTAAAACCTTGTGTTCCAATTTTCTCCCTCCTTCTTCCACTCCCTCCCCTAAATGGCAAGTAATCCAATCAATATATGTTAAACATGGTAGAAATATATGTTAAGTCCAATATATGCATACACATTTATATGACTCTCTTGCTACACAAGAAAAATCGAATCAAACGGGAAAAAATGAGAAAGAAAATACAATGCAAGCAAAAAACAAAAAGAGTGAAAATGCTATATTGTGATTCACACTCAGTCCCCACAGTCTTTTCTCTGGGTGTAGATGGCTCTCTTCATTATGAGACCATTGGAACTGACCTAAATCATCTCATTGTTGAAGAGAACCATGTCCATCAGAATTGATCATTGTATAACCCTGTTGTTGCCATGAAAATATACAATTCTTAATAAATGTTTTTATTACTTTGACCCTGATGAGGATGGATCTTATTTAAAATTTTGCTTCATTTGGCCAAACTTCCAAACTGTCCAAAAGTGTTGTTCAAAAATGGAATGGTCTACCTTGAATGATAGTGAGTTTCCTGCCATTTAAGGTATTCAAACGGAGGTTATATCATTACTTCTTGATGTAATATGGAGAGACTTAGACTTAAGTGACTTTTGAGTTCCCTTCCAATTCTGGGCTTGATTATCATACACCTAGAAACAGATAAGTTGAAATAAATTTCAGCATCCCCATCTTAAGATGTTTAAAATTTAATATTTCTTGTGAGTGTTTCACCCAAAGGAATGGACATTTTGATCCCTGAAATTTCAAAAGCTATATTAGGGGTCAAAAACTATATTTCTTAAGGACCCTGACTTAAAACCACATCACTCTGGTTATTGTTTATTGGTCAACAGAAGGTTCCAGGCCAATTCCCACTAATTTTTTATTTGGGCCCTGATTGGTTCCGAGAGAACATAAGCAGGAATTGTTTCTGTTTTGACAGAAACCCTGAGATTTTTCCCCTCCTAGACTGATTTTTTTTTGGACTAGGTTAAACAAAGTCATTCTCTGCCTCATTTCTGATGTAGCCTTAATCACTGAACGAATGTTGCCTCAGTCAAACTGAAACCTGTTAAAAGATCTTATCTCCCACTGCATCCGGGGCCAGTTTTCCTGATCTAGATCTGGCCACTGGACCCAGATGGCTCTAGAGAGAAAAGTGAGGCCTTTGCACAGCCTTCCCTCACTCAAATACAGTTCACTTGCACGTCATGTTTGGTTTTGAGGGTGAAGAATAAACCACAATTTTCCAGAAAGGAAGATCTGGGAAAGCTAAAGGACTCAATTCACATCCTAAAAGTGCTTATTAGGATCCATCATCCTAAGTGGAGATATGGACCCACATTTTTCTACAGAGCCAGGGGTATCTCCAGAGCACCACAATGCTCTTACAGGAAGAAATGTTGGTTGATGATGATGATGATGATAATAAGAAAGATGTAGCATGTTTGTACTGGCACAAATTGGAGTTCTGGATGGGAGCGACTTATCAGGTTGCAACATCAAAAAGTATGATCACGAATAGCTACAACTGCTTCTGCTCTAGAATGGAAGCTAAGAGAAAGAAGAACTAGGAAAGGGCAAAGAAGTGAAGAAGGCTGAAGTTTGGAATAACAGCCAGTACAACTTTGCCACATGGTTGGTTCAGTGAATGTATGCAGAGTTCTTCCGGAGAAGAGAGAGACAAGTGATGTGGCAAGCAGAGATAAAAAGGCTCTACCATTTTATCTGAATAATACGGTACAAAGGTACTGGGCTTGGGTCCAACTTTCCTGGGAGGGCCTTTATATTAGTGCTAATCAGAGGAGCTTCATTTTGTTTGTGTTCATTGTGGCTGTTGACTCGACCTGGAAATTCTGTTGAAGGTAATTTCTTTTTCTGATTCTTTTCTGACTCATTATTGTTGTTAATCTTTTAAGTGAATTCACTAATGTTTCGATTTTCTAAAAGCAAAAGCTGTAGGTGAAGTCACAGTCCCAGGGCTAAAACTAGCCTCCTTAAACTAAAAGGTCATGAAATAGGAGGGGAGTTTCCTAGTTATGTTCAAATGAGTCCCTCCATTCCCACAATTTTTAACTTCTTTAATAAGAAAAATACTGGTCGTTTTATGTAAAAATAATACAGCAAATTACATAACAGCTGTGTTTCCAAAATGCAGGGCCACCCTTAGACTTTTTCCCCCCTTGGATGGAGTTGTAAAAAAATAGTCAAGCCAAAGATTGCTCTCTTTTTCATAGTTTTCTCTGAACGGTATCCTAATATCTAAAAATCTTTGATTGTGAGTCTCAGAATTAGTCAATTGAACAAGTCAAATCAGGGGCAGAAAAATAGGAATTGGGAATAAAAGGATCAAAGTTCAAATACGTCCTCTGACCTTTAATCTTTGTTTAGGCAACTCATTTAATTTCTTTGGGCTTCAGTTTCCATCTATAAAATGGGCTAATCACTTCTGAAGACAGTCCCAACGCCAAATCTGTGATCTTGTAATCAATTCCAAGTATGTTGCTCAAAACAAATGTGGTCATATTCATTCGTTTGTCTCCTGGCTAGAAAAGGGGTTCTGGGAAGGAAGGTAACTTGGTGCAGTGGATAAAATCCTATCTTTGGAATCCAGGTTCAGCTATTTACTATTTATGAGACACGGATGAAGCCATTTCATCCTTGGAAGCCTCCTTTTTCTATGGGTAAAATGGGAGAGATGACCAGACAATCTTTGTCATTTTCTCCAGCTCCAGATATATGATCGTGTGATCGTTATAGATCTATCCTAGTGTGAAGGAGTTTGGCACTCATTCATTCAGTCAACATTTATTAAGCACTTATTATGTGCCAGGCATTGTGCTCAGTACTGGGGATACAAAAAGGCTCTCAAGGAGCTTATAATTTAATGGAGAAGACAACATGCAAGTTAATATCTATGAGCAAGTTCTATCCAGGATAAATAGGAAATAACTAACAGACGAAAGGCCCTAGAGTTAAAAGGGATTAGAGAAGCTTACTGCAGAAGGTAGGACTTTATTGGGTACTTAATGCAAGGGAGGTCAATAAATATGGAAGTTTAATTTTTGGAAGGAAAAACAAAATGACCAGTTAGTAAATATGGACAGAAGATGTGAAATTTGGAGATGATATCAAGGTACTTATGGGAAAAGAATGAAAGGGAAATAACCAGACCATTCCCTCTGTGGGTGATGTGGTTAATCAAGGGAACTGGGAAAGAAAAGTGGTGAATATTGGGATGAAACCAATTCCTTCATGTCCTCCAGGTTCCAGATTGCATGACTGGCGATTACCTAACCTGTGTATTGCCACAGCTCTGCCCTCCTCCGGGCCGTCCACTCCCACTCATGTCTGGAATGCACTTCCTTGTCCTGCCCCCTCAGAGTGATTTTCCCTAAAGTCCAGCTCCAGTGGCAAAATGGCCAAAAAGCCTTGCTATCACCCTCTATTGTGAGGGTTCTTTACTTCCATATACAAGGCACATCCTCCAGTAAAATGTAAGCCTCTTGATCACAGAGTCTGGATGTGGAAAGAATCTGAATCTGGATTCAAATTCCGATCCAGCTCTGGTCCCTGTGTTGCCTTGAGTCTCTCTGGAGATCATAGGTCCTCCTCTGTAAAATGAGGGGTTGAAGTAGGAGGTTCCTTTTAGATCTGTGACCTCCATTTTTGTCTTTGTATTCCCAGGGCCTCTGTGGTCAATTCTTTGAACATAGAAGTTAATCATACATTACACACTTACTGTGTCTACTAAATGCCTATTAAACAGATGATTTATCTTAAGCAGGTCTGCGTTAAACTGAAATAGGTTTTGTGGCTCTATAGAGACTGAAGTGTGTCCCATACTCTAAGCTTCAGCAAATGTGCTTAATTTTGCTAAATCTGACTTGGGTGTCCAGAATTGTTCAAGGCAAGAATGGAGCATATTCTGAACACTCACAGGGACAGGGAGGGCTGTACAGACTTTGGAGTGCTACTGATTGCTCCACAGGGAAATACAAGCACAGCATCTGGTTAACAGTTGTTTACTACCAAGGTCTTCTTTTTATGACTCATCTCTGGGATACTTTTTCATGATATGAATGAATGTCTTTCCTATGTGCAAATCAGCATAGTAAATCTAAATACCAATTTAGCTTTTCCTCTGAGATTCATTCCTTTGTGCAAACCCATTAGCAGCTGGGTCCCATCTTTAGGACTGGGGCCTTTCCTGTCAACCGTTGATTAAGTTCACTTCTCTGGGCCTGAAGTAGGGATTTAGATGAGATTATCTTAAGTTTCCTTCAGATCAATTTGACAGAGACATTTATAAAATGTATACTCTGTACCATTGTTCCAATGGCATTGTTCCAACCTCTGTAGATCAGAGACAAATAAAACAATTCCTGCCCTAGAGAAGTTGTTTTCATTCCAGTGGGGAAAACAGGTGCCCTGAAAAATGGAAGAAACCGAAAGGTTTTTGGTAGTAGGAGGATCCTGGAATGGACCTAGGGGTTGCCAAAGGAGTAGTGAAGAGGGAGAGCGTTTCTGGTCAATTGAGGAGGATCTTGCACAGGGAGGGAGGCAGGAGATCTGTGTTTGGGGAGCAGGGTGATCTGGAGTTCTGGGAAATGCTGCTGTGGAAGTAAAAGTCCGGGTCCCTCCGAAGGGCTCCTCTTGATAACCAGGAGGGGATGGCCGGTGTTACGGTTCCCAAAGCTTCGGTCGGACGCCAGCGGCCGTCCTTTGGCTGGCTTGGGGAGGAAAAGATCAGATGCGGAGAGGCTCCCTTCCAGAGGTCCTGCCCTGGGATGAGTCCCCGGGAAGGGACGGCTGGGGGCCGCGGGAGGGCTAACTGATTGACCACGCAGACTGAGCAGCCCAGGAAGCCCGGAAGAGGTTTGGGGAAGGGTGATGAGTCCGATTTGGGACCGAGATGTTACATTCAGAGCTGGAAGGACCTTCCTGGCCGGCGCGGCCAGCCCCTAGCCTTACAAACGGGGAAACTGAGGCACAACGGGCGGGGGCTTGGCAGGTTACACAGGTTAGGAGGACCAGAAGCGTGAGGGGAACCAGGCTGCGCCCGGCACTGGGAAATCGCAACGGCCCAGCCAGGAGGCTGGAGGGAGGGAGAGCTGGAGGGGGAAAGAAGAGCTTAGGGATACTCCTGCCCCTTCCCCGGGATGGGGCGGGGCCTGGTGACGTCAGAGCCCCACTTCCACACAAACATCCCGGGACCGGACCGGCAGCCCCCGAGGGCAAGGGCGCGGGGCGGGGCGAAGCGAGGAATACTTTCTCGAGCACGTGGCCGCTTCAAACCAATAGCGAATCAAGCTGGGGGCCCGCCCCCTGGGCTTGCCCGTGAGTGGTGCCCGGCAGGCTCGGAGCCCGCCCTTCCTCGCACCTGCGGCTTCGGGCCCCGCCCCCTCGCTGAGGCGGAGCGCAGGAGGAGCAAGGGGAGGGCGAAGCGAAGGGCCGGAGAGGACACGCCCCAGGCCCGGCCTCCCCTGACTCCCGCCTGGCCGGACTCTAGCGGTCCGGCTTCGGTCTCGTACAGAGCGGCGCCATGGAGCAGCGGGTGCTGCGGGTGCGGGCGGCCTTCCAGACGGGCCGCTCGCGGCCCCTGACCTTCCGCCTGCAGCAGCTGCGGGCCCTGCAGAGGATGGTGCAGGAGTGCCAGAAGGAGATCCTGGCCGCGCTGGCCGACGACCTGCACAAGGTACCGGCACGGAGGGGCGGGGTGGGGGAGGGGCGGGGACCGCCGGGGGGAGGGGACTGAGGAAGCAGGAAGCCCCGCCCCCGGCTCTGCCGTGCAGTGATTTCCGGCCCCCCTCCCCCGCCCCTGCCCCCCATCCCCGGCTCTGAGCCGTCCTTTCTCCCCCGGTCAGTCGTTCACTTCATTTAGGAAAGGGAGAGAGGACGTTTGTGCTGTCGCAAAAAGAGATGGAAGGGCGGCCGTGGAAGAGGAGTTTGGCCCGGCCCCTCCCTTCTCCGCCAGCACCGCCTGGGGACACGTGGGCTACTGGGCAGAATGATGGGTCAAGGGTCACCTCCGAGCATCCCTAGAGAGCTCTTCCCCTCCCCTTGGCCCCCGAGGAAGCTCTAACCAGTCCTGACCTCGTTACGGATTTCTTAATAGGGGAGGGGGCGAGGAGACAAAGAACCGCCTCGGAGCCGCCGACACTTTAATGGGAGGAAAAGCGCGGGGGGGGTGGGGGGGAATAAAAGTTACAGGCCTCTTCTGGACAAGTGAAGAAAAAGCGTCTGGTCCTACTGGGAAAGTCCGAAGGCGCCCTCTCCGGTCCGTATCGGGAGGACTTTACCCCAGCTTGGTCTGGGGCCAAGTTGTAGACGCGATGTGCGTAGGAGGCAGATTAGAGGGATTTATTTCATGGTTGGGCGAATTGCATGAGCAAGTGTTAGGAGTTTTGCCACAAAGTGGCAAGTTTAGAAAAAGATTAGAAAAAAAACAACAGTACAAGCAAGAAAGAAATGTATCCTATGAAACCTCAAGAAAATTGTAGATGTGATTCATTCATTAACAGGATGGGATTAATTGTCAAGCAGACTACTTCCTGTCTGCGACTCAGAGCTCCCCTTATGTCCCTTGTTACTTTCACAATGATTCTGTATCGTAATAGAGTGAATTCAACGCGTATAGTCAAGAAGTTATCAATGTCCTCGGGGAACTTGACCATGTAATAGAGAAACTTCCCGAGTGGGTTGCTCCAGAGCCGGCTAAGAAAACCATCCTGACGCTGATGGATGAGGCTTATATCCACTCAGAGCCCCTTGGAGTGGTCTTGATTATTGGGGCTTGGAATTACCCATTTGTCCTAAATATCCAGCCATTAGTAGGAGCCATTGCAGCAGGTATGATGTCATCTTTAATTTTTTAAATAAATTTATCTCCTCTCAAATTTATTTTCAGTTTAAAGGTAGAAGCCATTGAATCATTTTCAGTGAAGTCAAGTGGAATCATTTTTGATGAAGTCAAGTGGAATCATTTCTTCCCAGTGATGGTTATTCATGTTTGCCAGCCACTTAGTCTTTGCTTTTCATAAACAATATTTAATCATGATGGGGACGATAATTAGACATAGTGACTTTTTTAGGAAGCACTTGGGGAATATAGGCACTGATTTAGACCCATGGGATTTGTAAAAGCTCCAAAGGTCAGTTGAATAGAATAGGATTGGTGTCAGTTGACTAGAATCGGTGATCTTGAGCGAGTCAATTCTACTCTCATTGGTACGATACTAGCTACTACATTAAACGTTGTACCATGCTCCAAAAGCACTTAATAAGTGCTAAGAACTTTATACTTCATTTACATGATATCTTAAGAACAATTTAGCCATTTACTATCAACCAAATCTATTTGTCTGGGTAGTATTTTTTGAAAATTCCAGGAGGAGGAAAGTTCAAGATCATGGAGAAGTGCTTCAGAGATTAGGCCCTCTGTCCCTGACAGGCAGAATCTACAAAGTAGGTTAATTGGGAAATTATTAAAACTTGTTTTTTTAAAATGATGAAAAGGCTTGAGAAGCAGAAACATAAGTTACCTATCCTTGAAATGCTCACCTCTGCCCCTCAAACCCAAGTGTTATCTGTACCAGGGCTTTGTAAACATTTTTCACCAGTGACCCTTTTTGCCTGAGAAATTTTTATGGGACCTCAGATATGTAGGTATATAAAATAAGTAGACAGATCAAATATTTACTGATAATAAAAGAAATAATTTTATGATCCTCATATTCAGGAATTGAAGCTCACTTTTTTTTTGCTAAGGCAAATGGGGTTCAGTGACTTTCAGGGTTACACAACTAGGAAGTGTAACATGTCTGAGATCAGATTTGAACTTGGGTTCTTCTGACTTCAGGGCTGGTTCTCTATCCTGCACCACTTAGCTGTCCCGATATGGTCAGATTAGGCAGACAGAAAAACTGGAATAGGATTAGTGAATCCACCACTGCAGGTTTTTCTGAAGGAAGCAGTCAGTATGTGACATGGACTATTATAGCTTTTCCCAGAGAGGGGGTAAGGGAGTAGGAACTAGGACATTCCCTTCTCATATTACACACACATATACACAGGAACCCATAACCAAGTCTAGCCTCCTAACCCCTAACCTCCCAAACCTGTATTGGAGGGGGGAACAAAGTAGAAGGGTGAAAGTTATCTTAAGAATCTGTACCATTTCAGTTAGTGAGTAGAGTAACAGCAAAAAGATAGTTGAAGAACCTGTGCCCCCAGTTCAACATCGGCCTGCAAGCGGGTGAAGTTACTCAGATATTAGATATGATTCTTCCATACTTGTATTATCCAGGAAATGCAGTCATAGTAAAGCCATCAGAACTAAGTGAAAGGACAGCCATGCTCCTGGCCAAGATCATCCCTCAGTATTTGGATAAGGTGAGTATTTCCTCCTTGTTTTTATTTTTTAATACAGATTTTAATTTTTTTTTTTTAGGTTTTAGTAATGCTTTCAAAATTATCACCCCTCCCTCTCTTGCCTTGTAAGCAAAATAAGACCATTCTCTTCCTCATTCTGTGCCTGTGGAGTGCCCCTGCCTAGACCTGGCATTCTCACTTCCTGGAGAGTCCACTGAAGTCACATTTGGTCTCTAGGTCTGGTGATCAGCCATTAGCGTTCTGAAGTCTGTTATGTTTCTCTTAATGCTCTTGTGGTCCCCATGTAAATTGTTTTTTTTGCTTATATGTACTTTCCTCTATCATATTTGCTCAATCTGTTTGTATATTGGGGCAGAAATCAAATTGCAACTTCCTTAAGCCCAATCTACATTTAAACAGAGAAACTAGACAAGAGGCAAGGCTTTAGAGGGGTGCAGCTTGTGGTTGAGCAGGCAGACCTATTGATTTCTTTCTGTAAGGCTCCTTGATGTTCATAATTTGAGAAGTCTTTTGACACATTTTGTCATTATTCCCTCAGAATGTATCCTAGCCATCAACAGCAAACTTCTTTTAAGCACCCAGTGGAATAATTCCTGCATTTAAGGATTTGTCATTCCAATAAGAGAGACAGCATCGATATAGATAAATGCATATAGAGTATATGCAAGCTGAATACAAAGTAAACTTGAGAGGGAGGTAGCCACATTAGGGATCAGGAAAGACTTTAGGTAGAACAGAGGCGGCACCTAACTTGGGGGGTGCAAACTGAATTTTTTTTTAATGTTTTGATAACTCTTTTTCAATGTAATTGGTTCCCTTTGCAATCCTGGTTTTTTCCAAATGTTTTGTTTAAACTTTTTTCCAAATATTATTCTGAAAAAGGTTCCATAGCCGTCACTAAACTACCAAAGGGGCTCCCGATTCACAAAAATATTACAAATCCCTGATGCAGAAAGTAGTTCTTTAGTTGAGTTTTGAAGAAGAGAAATTTGAAGAAGAGTCAGAAGTGAGACAGGGGAAGATTGCAGGTGGGGCAGATATCTCAGACTGTGGATGTGCTTGGAAGGGAAGGTGTGTGAGGTGAGAAAAAAAGGCCCAGGACAGATTGTTCAAGACAGATCCTGTTGCAATCCTTCTCCCCATCCACGTTGATTTAGAAAAGGGTTGGACAAAGATTTTTAGCAGCACTCTTTGTGGTATCAGAGATACCCACCTTGGCTGGGGACATAACAGAATCTTAGTGGGCTGTAAAAAATACAAGGGGGTGAATACAGAGTGAGCAGGATCAGGACAAGAGCATTTAGACCAATACAACCATGTGAATAAAAGACTGACACCAGACTACCCAAGGCAGTGCTGTGAGATCACCGACAAGCCTCCTCCCCCCAAGAAGAGACTGGAGGAGACAGCCCCACCCCCACTTTGTTGAGGGTCGATGAGTCTGGAACAGAGTGCCAATCAACTTCACTGACTTGGCACTTAACTCTTCCTGATCCCATTTGGGTTTTTCTTGATTTGCCATTTCCTTTTCCAGTTCATTTTACATATAAGGAAACTGAGGCAAACCTAGGATCACACAGCTAGTAAGTATCTGAGACTAGATTTGCCCTTGACTTTTTTTTACTTTTTTTTTTTTTTAATTATTTGGAGAGGATTCTGGGAAGATGGCAGAGCAGGTTAGAAAATTCTAAGCTCTCCATGTTTTCTCCACGAAGAAGACAGAATTGTGCCTCAGGGTGAACAAATAAGAGTTGGGTCTTCTTGGGACAGTTGGAGAAGATTCCAAGAAAGTTACTAGGATCAAGATTTGGCACATTGAAGTCTAAATACCTGGAGGCTAGTTCCGCTGAAACTTCTGTGAGCCCCAGGAATTTTTGCTTCCAGTCAGTGGGGGTGAGTTGGGTGTCTGAGTCAGAAAATTGTGGGAACCTCTGCTGGTAAGGAATGCCAGGTCTGGCTGTGCTGCTGAGATGAGGCCCTGGGACGGAATCAGCACATGGCCCAGTAAGTGCAGGAGCAGGGGACAGATTGACTACAGCTGGAGGGTGAAGTGCTTAGGTTGGGGTTCCAGGCCAGAGGGAAGAACTGGACTCCTTACAGTGAGAATGGGTTAAAGAGGAAACAATATATATATATATATATATATATATATATATATATATATATATATACAGAAAAATATAAAAGTCTTCTATATTTATTAAGAAATAAGATGGAGAGAGAATAGGACAAGGGGAGGAATATAGAAGGATGTATAGATTAATGAGAATGGGATAAAGAGGGAGAGAGAGTAGGAAGAAGGATTGGGGGAGAGGATAAGGGAGGGATCCTTAGAGGGGATAGGTTAAATGATAGCAAGGCACTGTATCAGATAGAAATAAAGTAAAGGAATCAGCAGGGATAGGAAACCAGAGATAGACACAAAAATCAAAATAATGATGAGTAGAATTAGGGAGAAAAAAAGCAGGGATAATAATAATTGATCTCAAGGTTAAAGTTAAGATAGATTCAATCAAAAGAGAAAAATAGGAAAAATATACTGTTAGCTATATTAATATTTTAGATTATTTAAAACATCTACATAATAAGGTTAGAATATTGCTGTGGTATAAGAAATGATGAGTTTGTAGAGTTAAAAAAATATGGAAAGACTTAAATGTAAGAAGATGCTGCTATCCACCTTCAGAGAAACAGAACAAACATGCATAATAAAACCTTACATAGATGTCTATGAATGTCTATATGTCTGTGTATATGATTATAGATAGCTATGTATATGTATGTGTGTGTGTATGTGTGTGTGTGTATTTTCACACTTAATTGTAGTCTACTTTGGGAATGAGGGGTGAGAAAAGGGGAAAAAAGGAATAAAGTAAAAAGCAAAGAAAAGATGGATAGTTCTGAATACAATGTATAGTGTTTATTATATATAATTTCTTGAAATCAAATTTATTATTTTGAATGTTCTCTTGTTCTGTTGCACACATCACATTTTTTTCTCTTTTGTCTTTAAGTTTTAAATAAATAATTACATTAAAAACAAATTTTAAGAACATTTGTTATATGGAATAACTTTCGGGAAAAAGAGAAGGAGGGATACTGGGAGAAACTCTGGCCATGTGAAAAACAAAGATGCCAATAAAAATTCATTTTAAGACTTTAAAAAAAAAAGGAAAAGTAATGGAGAATTTCCCTCATCTAATCAGACTGGTGCTCCATTTCATCTGGTTCTTAGAAACAATCCAGTTGCTCTGTGTGGTAGTGCTGCCATTCAGAGACCAGGTGTGGGAGCGTCTGGTCCTGGTATTCACCAGTTTATCTCAGATTCTCCAAAGTGGCGCCTGTTGAAGAGCTGACATAGATAAGAGAGTAGTAGTTGACTGATAATAAACCTCTAAAGTCCATAGGACAAATGATAGGATTCTGTGAGCTCAAAATCAGCTAAACTTCACCTTGTCCTTTCTGACCTTTTCTTTCCCCGTGGCTCCTACTGGCTTTTAACCTTTGACTTCCTCCCTCTGCTTTCTCTAAACCAATCATAAAATAGGAACTTAGTGTTTGTTATGCTTTACAGAATAGAGTTTTCTGGTTTTTTTAAAAGTAGGAAAATTAAACCTCTGGTCTCTTTCTTGAAGGGCACGAAACATCATTACTGAGTTCTTTCTGAAAGCATGCAGGTTAGGAGGCTGTATCCTTTTCCTTGGCCTAGAATAACACCAGCCTGGCCACACACCTTGCCAGACCTCTTTTTACCATTCTTTTCCTTTCAGCGGCCGGAGCTGTTACCATGTATTGGGGAATCACTTAATGTTTTGAATTTGTTTTTTTCTTTCCACAAAGAAGTTCCTAATGGACCCGAAAGGTGCCCCTCGTGGAATTTTTCCTTCTTACAGTTCTGTAGCTTCAGTGAATATTTTGGAAATAGCTTTTTAAAAAATCTTACATTTAATTAGTGCTATTCTTTAGTGGTTTTTGTTTGCTTATTTGTTTTAAATTAACTTATCTTTCCAGAGTTCAGCTTTTGGTTTTATTTTTGCCTTCTTTATGTTTTCTTCCAAATAACAATTTTTAATTTTCTCTCTCTCCCAAGCCTAGCTTGGGGACACATATCAATTGTTATGGGGTCCACTTTTGCTAAAACTGTGTAGGTTTTACTGCCACTCCAAAACTTCAGAGGACATCTGCCATGGAATAGACCCTGAGCCAGAATGGCTGGCTTTCAAAACGTGGTTCCCTTATAAGAATGACTTCTTCGCTTCAAGCCTTTGCATAAGGCACCAGATTATCCAGGACCGTGATGTCTGAATTTCTGAGTCTTGATGAATTTCTTAAAGCTCAAGAACACCAGCCTCTTCCTGGCAAGATTTGCTGCCAACTTAAGAATCTTATGACATGGTAGACTTAGTCTTTACTGAGCCAGAAATAATCAATACCATCAGATAAGTGTATAAGGAACTGAAATATTTTAAGAGTATCTGGAATCAGATCTAGATCTTCTGTCATAATCAGGTCCAATCTTGCCCTTGTCTGAGCGTGTAGCCACAAGGCTCAGGTGGCCAGGAACAGTTGGACCCAGATCTTAGGACTCTGGTCCAGGGTGCCTTCTGCACACCTGTACTGTGTCCTAAGTCTCAGTGATACAAGGGGTCACATGCTCTGCCTTTGCAGCAGCCTAGTAAAATGAGGTGTCTTTCAGAATGGGTGTGGGAGGGGCAGCCAGGTGGTGTCGGCCCTGGAATCAGGAAGACGAGAAACATTTTTATATCCAGGCCTCAGACACTTGACACTACCTAGCTGTGTGACCTTGGGCAAGTCACTTGACCCCAAATGCCTCGACAAAAAGAAAAAAAAATGGATATGGGAAGCTTACGCTGATTTGGTAACCCAAGCTTGTTCTGGCTCATCTCTTCCTCTAAGGAGCTATACTGTGTTATCAATGGTGGCATTGAGGAGACCACTGAACTTCTGAAGCAGAGATTTGACCATATTCTCTACACTGGAAGTACTGGCGTTGGGAAGATTGTCATGGAAGCCGCCGCCAAGCATTTGACCCCTGTGACTCTGGAGCTCGGAGGGAAGAGTCCATGTTACATTGATAAAGACTGTAATCTTGATGTGGCTTGCAGGTGAGGGAGCCATTCACGTTTATTTTCCATTCAGGGGAGTTTGCTTCTCTTTGCAGCATGTGCTTTGACTCTAGGGCCACTGATGGTCTTGCAGTGAGATAGCATAGGGTACCTGGGGTCAGACACCGCCTCCTGGGGCTAAGCCCCATCTCCACGTAGAACTCGCCTGTGCCTCAGTACCTCTCATCCCTCAGGTCCTCCCGCATGCCTTGAGCCGCATTCCTTGGTCCTTGAGGCTTTTTAATCCTTATTTAGTTTTGAATATTTCACCATATAAAAGTGTCCAGAGTTCAAAAAAGTTTCCCATTGCAGTTCCCATTGCTCCGTTCTACACCTGGAAAAGAATCTACTCCACTCCACAGAATTCTTGACAAATGGCCATGGACTTGAGTCTCCATATGAAGTCCCCTAATAAAGGAGAATGTATCCCTTTTGAAACATAACATTCAAAGCTTGAGTCTGCTTTTCTCACGTTTCTGTTCTTTGTTTTTAGGACTAAGCAGAGCATGCCTAATAGCTCACCTGTGGCATCTCTGCATCTATAAGAATGGCTATTATGTCTCCATTGACTCTTCATAGGCTCTGATTTCAAGACCCTTTAGCATCCTGGTTGCCCTCTGGATTATCTGTGTGTGCCCAAGTTCTTTTCTTTTTCTTATTTATTTTTAAGCCACTCTAGCATAAATCCCACATGGTCATAGCATATGATCCTTGTTAGTATTCCAGTCAAAATTTTTACATCAGTCTTAATTAGGGAAATTGGTCTATACTGTTGTTTTCTTTTTCTTTTTACTCTTTCTGGTTTGTCTGATGTGGATATTGCATAAAGCTAGGAAGGAGAACAAACTTGTTGATGAAAAAAATTCATATCCAACATGGTTTAGACAAGCCAGATGGATAGGCTAAGTTACTAAATTAATCTCTAATCACTTAAAATTACACTAAGATGTTTGGGACACTTTGTGTGGTCTGAGATCGTATTAATTTTGTAACCCACTTTGTTCTGACATTTCATATTGATTAGGCAGTCTACTAGCTTCACTTTCCTCCCACCAGATCTTCAGGAGTAGAGGAACCAAATTATCTTTCAAGTTTCTTTATATCTTCAGAACTTAGCATAGTTCCTAGCACATAATAGTTGCATATTAAGTGCTTGTTGATTATCTTCCAAATTGCATTTGCGAAGTTGATTTTTGAACCTCAACGTAATAGCATCTTTGAAGTTTCATTCTAATAAATTAGCTCATCACTCTGGTTTGTCTAAATCCTTTTGGATGCTGTCTTTTCCCACTAGTATTTGTTCTCCTTCCTAACTTTGTATGATCTGAAAGTCTGATAAGCTGCTTAAAATCATTCATCAAAATGTTAAATAGAACAAAGGCAGGAACAGATTCTGAGGCCTCCAGTGGAGACTTCCAACCAAGTTACCAGCAATCCATTGACTTTGAGTCTGAGTCATTGAACTAAATCTCAATGCACCTAATTCTACTGCTCTTACCCCTGTGTCTGTCTTGTCCATAAGGAGAACATTATCTGAAGCTTTTCTGGAATTTGGTTATACTTTTCCTGTAGTGTTACCAAGATCTGCCTATCCAATGACTCTATCAAAAATGGTTTATAGACTGATTGCCTAGCAGTCTCCATTCTCAGATCCCTTCTGACTCCCTGGACTTCACTGGCATATCTCAGCCCCCTTTTGCCCTACAGGATCCCTTCTGTCCCACAGCTCCCCATCCTACATTGGTGAGTTCCTTCTGGAACCTCCATATTGAAGAAGTCACAGCCAACCCTCTTGGCTCCTGCCTGATCCTCTTAACTTTGCCAGCATTGCCCCAGATGTAACCTTCTTTCTTATCTGTTATCTATGCTTATCCTTATCAGTGCCCTTTTAAGTGATGTATCTTCCTTCCCATTAAAATGTAATCTTCTTGACAGGGATTGTTTTTATTTTTCCTAGTACTATTTGTACTCCCCGTTCTCAGCACGTGCCTGGTGCATAATAAACACTTAAAAAGTGTTTTTTGACACAAGTCTGACATGATCTATTCTTGTTAAAGCCAGGTCAGCTTTTGGCGATTACTTTGCTTTTTAGATGTTCACAAACTATCAGTTTATTAACATCTATAAGGATTTTGCCCAAGTAGCTGAAGCCAAGTTCACTGAGCTATAGTTCCAAGATTACTTTGCTTTAGACAGATTTTTAGAAAATGGAAACATTTGCCTTTTTCAAGTAATTTGGCACCTCCTCTGGTTTCCCAAGTTTTTCTGAGTTAACTGACAGTAACTCAACCAGCAATACTTACCAGTCATTTGGCCTTGGATGCAGCTTAGACCTGACACTAACTCCTTACTTATTTGGGGTTTCAGCTCTCCTTGATCCTGTTAAGCCCTTTTGTCTTCCTAAACTTTGACTGCCTCAGCTCATTTGAACTCTGATATTCTTGCTACTCTCTTCAAGGGGCTATTACACTTTTTGTATTTATTCTCATCATCTGCCTTCTCCTCATCTCTGCCTATCATTTAAAAAATTGTAAATTGATTGATCTGCATTGGTTTCTAGACAGACAGCAGCCCCTTTCTTTTTCATTGGGTTTGTTTATATTTGAATTTTCAACCTGGTGTTGGTGAGACTTCCCTTCTCCGTTGAAACTGACTTTGCCTAGAATTTTAGGCCGTGAGGACCTAACCCTTTTTTCTCTGAATCCTTTGAAATCTCCCCAGATTTAGGGTATGTGTAGGGTAAGCCAGGATTTCTTCTCCTCTATCATTAATCTTAAGAGATTGGGAATACTGCCCTTTCAAACAGCCAAACCCACCCCTATTCTGTTTTTTCAGTTATCAGTGTCTATTGAGTAATCCTGCTCAGGTCAAGTTCAGAAGAGCAGTCCCTCATCACCTCTTCCATATTCCTTCTTTTGTGTACACACTATAAATTAAACCATATCCTATCCTACTGTAGTACTTGTCATGATTAATACAAATTAATGCTTCCTTCTATTGATTAATGTTTAAACTCTCAGTCTGTTTTGTTCTTTTTTGCCCATTCTCCTCCCATTCTCATTCCCTCTCTCTCTTTCCCTTCTCTCTCTCTCCCTCTCTTCCTCCCTTTTTCCCTCCCTCCCTCTCTGTCTCTCTGTTTCTCTGTCTGTCTCTCTCTCTCTCTCCCTCTCTCTCTCTTTCACTCCCCCCTCTCTCCCTCTCATTCTCTCTCTCTTTCTCTCCCTCTCATTCTCTCTCTCTCCCTCTCTCTCTCCCTCTCCCTCTCTCTCCCCCTCCCCCTTTCTCCTTTCCCTCCCTCCCCTCTCTCTGTATGTCTCTCTCCCTCCCTCCCCTCTCCCTGTATGTCTCCCTCCTCCCCACACATACACCCCGTACACCTGTCCCCCTGCCACCAAGCATTCTTATTGTATATCTTAACAGAGTTACCTTTCCTTAAGATCCTAAAGACCTCCTGGGATTCCTGCTTGTTAATTGTGCATGAGCTCTTACTGTTCTAGAACAATGAGAATTTGCATCCGGCCTGATGTCTAAAGGAAATAAGTGGTTGATTCTTGATGCTGATGGCTTGGGGTGGAACTGGAGAAAGGAACATTCGGCAGTTCCATTTTGAGTCTTACTATGAGGCAAAGTCAGCAATTGAATGGGTTGACTGATGGGATCCTTAGCTTGATGTAATCAACTTAAGAGCCCCAGTTATAAGTCCTGTCCTTTCTTTCCTGTGGCATTTCTGCTCCATGGGCATTGAACAAAATAATAGCACTAATGTCTTACAAATTCCACATCCCTTTCTGATTTCTTTTTATTTTATGGACTTGGTTGGTTTTGTTACACTTGTTATTTTTCTATAGTCATAAGCATATGTCATAAGTCTATATAGTATATGTAGTTATGTCATAAGTGATATTATGGTATTATTCTGATCATGCTGTTCTTATTTTAACATTTCATTTTAAGTCTTTACAGATTTCTGTCTTCTTGTCTTGTGGCACACAATACTATTTTATTTTTCTGATAAACCATAATTCATCTATGCCCAAGCCATTGGGCATATTCTTATATCTTTTAAATGAATATGCAGTTTTTGTTTTTCTTCCCGGTTTACTTCTACCTTCTGAATCCAATTCTCCCTGTGCAACAAGAAAACTATTTGAATCTGCACACATACATTGTACCTAGGATATACTAGGACATATTCAATATATATAGGACTGCTTGCCATCTAGGGGAGGGGGTGGAGGGTGGGAGGGAAAAATCGGAACAGAAGTGAGTGCAAGGGATAATGTTGTAAAAAAAAAATTACCCAGGCATGGATTCTGTCAATAAAAAATTACTATAATAAAAAAAATTAAAAAAAAAATACATGAATATGCAGAAGCCACAGTTCTTGACTGAATAATATTCTTCTCTGTTGGTACCTTCTTTCCCCCTGATTTTTCATTTTTATAATCACTTTTTTCTTTGTTTGCTCTGGAATAGAGTCAAGTACTTTGAACAGGAAAAACAAGTGGGCCTTTAATGTGTTGCATTAGGATTGTTGTTTCCCACTGTTCTGGATTCTCCTTTGGAAGTTTTTCCTAATTTAACCTATTTCCTGAGGGCATTTCATAAAGATAGAAATGGGTTCCTTGCTGATTATATAAGGATGAAAATCCTCTTACTAGATGCTAACTTAAAAGTATAGATTCTTTTGTTTTCCTGTGTCTCTTTTTCCAGGCCAGTAATTGTGCCAGGAGTAAAGTAGCTGTCTGGGGAGTGGTTTGACTAATCTGAAATTGGGCTTTTTCTTCCTCCTTAGCACAGAAAGCATCTCTTGGCTTGCTTTTGTCTCTCCAAACTTTCTGGAAGTGCATGGGTCGGTTTCTGTAAGACTGGATTAAGTAGGAACAGACCACGCCCCCCGGATGCCAGCCTGATCCATAAGGCCAAAGGAGGGCATCACTCTGGGGCGCTGGCCCAACTACCCTTGAAGGAGCCTCGGAGAGAACAAGTTGGGCTGCCACATTGTTGTCTCGTTGCCTTGTTGCTTTCCCAGGAGCCCATTTCTCTGGGGCTTCAGGTCACGTTCTGCCCACCTGCCAAAGTAAAACTGCAGGATGCTGTACTTGGTAGGGAGTGAAGGGAAAACCCAGGGAGAGCAGAAGCTCGCTTTCCAGGCCAGGGCTCAACAGGGCAGTGAGTTTGCCTGAAAAGAATGAATAGGGAATTTATCTCTAAGGTTTTTTTGTTTGTTTGTTTTTAAAGGAAACCATTATATTTTTCCTTTATTGGCAGGTAAAGAAACTACAGGTAATGAGCATCTGTGTATGTTTTACATTTCCAAATATGAATTATCTGGCTCCTGGTGAGCCAGAGGTTTGGATTTCCTCACATTGGGTAAGCAGTCTGTGAGTCACTTTGTGAATTTTCCCATAGCAATCCAGATTCAGAAGTGAGCTCTCTGAGTCTGATTAGTCAATTAAAAATATTCCAAAAAATAAAGTAATGAGAAGCAGCATGGCAGAGAGCAGTGGTATCAACTTCAAATAGAAACGGGGACCATCAAGTGGACATAAGGCTCCTTGCAAGACCACAGATTAATTTTGAAAACTACATTAAAATCAGACTCAGGAGTGTTATGGTCTTCATGGGCTAATGTGTTTGATCCCTTGGAGACAGTAGAAAGAGAGCTGGCTTCTAAGCTAGGAAAATCTGTGTTTAAGCCTTGCCTCCCACACCCACTGGCTGTGCATTCTGGAGAACATCTCAATTTTTCACTGTACTAAGCAGCTAGATTGCAGAGAATGCTTTCCATTCTGTGGCCCAAAACCTGAATTTTACTGAAAGAATTCATATAAGAGAGGGTATAGGCTTCTCAGTAACTGGTTACTTGAGCCTTCATCTTAGCACTTTAACTTGATTCTAAAGTCCTGCCTGGACAAACAGTTAACTTTGTGGAGTTGGGTTGTTTTTGTTTTTGTTTTGCAGCTTCGAGTCTAGACTTGAGATTTCATCATAAACTAATGAAAATACACTTCCTCTGCAAACATTGATGTAGCCTGGAAATTCATCTATAACTTGGGAGCCTTAGAAAGTAGCCTGGGATACTGAGATGTTAAATGATTTGCCCAGGGTGACATAGATGGGTAGGACTCAAATCCAGGTCTTCCAGATTCCAAGACCCCCTCTTTATTCATCTGTTGTACTGCTTCCCTTCCTCTTCTCCATCTCCCTATCCCCATTCTCTCTTTATTAATAGATCTTGTTCTTAGAAGATATTTCCCAACTAATACCGCCTTGTCAAGTTCTAAAAGTATATTTCCTGGAAAAAATTAAATGATTAATTTTAAATAGAAATAGATATATCATCCTTTCAGTTTCAGTAGTGTGCTTCTCACATTGACTTGTAATTCAGTGGTTCCCAGTAGTTTTTGTTCCTTAAACCTCTTTCAACAACAAGAAAAGGTTGTGAACTCCCAAGGTAATCTAATATACCACTTCTAATATTCTTTATACTTATGTGTTTACTGAACTATTAAAGAATTTTTAGTACTAGAACCCCTCAAATGGGAACCACCCTAAGTTGCTCAAAGTTGCCTTACTTCTCCATATGCCTGCTTTGCATTTTTGCAGTTTTTGTGTAAGATTTCCTGAAGACTTTAGCAATGACGGCCAGTCACAGATACGATGTATCTTGGAGGCCTGGTGTTGCACCTGTTTACATTTTCAAGAGGGACACCTGACTGCAGACTTTTTTGTCGATAGCTCCACAAGTCGCTGACAATCCCAATGACTGCCCAGCAGCCCATGAGACATCAAGCCCTCCAAAGTACGCCGTGCAGCCATGTTGGTCACCTGGCAAAAGTAAGGTGGAAGATTGTTGATGACCCAGGGATATGTTTCCCTCACTACTGGCTCCTTGGCATCTCCATCAACAGTCTTCTAAAATCTTACTTTTGCCAGGTGGCCAACACGGCTGCTCAAGTAGAATTGTCCTGAATCTTTGTGTTGCTGAGAATAGCTGAGTCACTCACACTTGATGATCCTACAAGATTGTTGCTACTGTGTACAGTGTTCTGTTTCTGCAGGTAGAACCCCAAATATTTTATATTGTCTCTGGATGTGGATGGTATTTTCTATCCCAAGTCTATTGGAATTGTTTTGCATTACAATACTGCTGAGGAGAGCTAAGTCTGTCATAGCTGATCACCACATAATCTTGCAGTTACTGTGTACATTGTTATCTTGGATCTTATTTCATTCAGCATCAGTTTACATAAATAGTTCCAGGCTTTTCTGAAATCAGCCTGCTCATCATTTTTTATAGAACAATAGTATTCCATTATATTCATATATCATAACTTATTCAGACGTTTCCCCAGTTGATGAGCATCCACTCAATTTCTAATTCTTTGCCACTACAAATAGAGCTGCTACAAACATTTTTGAATATATGAGTCCTTTTCCCTTTTTTTAATGATCTCTTTGACATACAGACCAAGTAGTGACATTGCTGGATCAAAGGGTAGACAGTCTTGCAGTCCTTTGGACATAGTTCCAAATTGCTCTTCAGAATGGTTGGATCATTTCAAAATTCCAGTTTTTCTACATCTCCTTCAATATTTATCATTATCTTTTCTTATCATCTTTGCCAATCTGATAGGTGTGAAGTGGTACTTCAGAATTGTCTTTGCATTTCTCTAATAAATAGTAATTTAGAGCATTTTTTCATGTGACTCGAAATGGCTTAAATTTCTTTATCTGAAAATTCTGTTCATATCCTCTTTCCATTTATTTATTTCCTAAGGTGGGGCTAAGTATTCAGTTTCCTCTTCTCTTAATCTGAGCAGTTTATATTTTTATAAATATTCATTCATTTCTCTTAGATTGTCAGATTTATTGGCATATAATTGGGAAAATAGTTCCTAATTGCTTTTATTTCCTCTTCATTTACGGTGAATTCATCCTTTTCATTTTTAATACTGGTAATTTGGCTTTTTCATTTCTTTTTTTTTTAATCAACTTAACCAATAATATAATCTATATTTTTTTTCATAAGACCAGCTCCTAGTTTTATTTATTCAATGGTTTTCTGATGTTCAATTTTACTGATCTCTTCTTCGATTTTCACTATTTCCAGTTTGGTATTTAAGAAGGGATTTTTGTGTATGTTCTCTTTTCTAATTTTTTAAAGTTTTATGCCCAATTCATTGATCTGCTCTTTTATATTGATGCAAATATTGAGAGAGATTTTATTGACATAAGTATTCAGAGACAGAAATTTTTCCCTAAGTACTGTTTTAGCTACATCCCCAAAATTTTGGTTGTCTCATTCTTATTATTTTCTTTAATGAAATTATTGATTCTATGATTTGCTTTTTGGTCCACTCATTCATTTTTTTTGAAAGGCAGTGGGGGTTAAATGTTTTGCCCAGGATCACATAGTTAATATATGTTAAGTGTCTGAGGCCATATTTGAATTCAGGTCCTACAGACCTGTGCTCTGTCCACTGCACTATCTAACTGCTTTTGATCCCCTCATTCTTTAGGACTAGATTGTTTAGTTTCCAATTAATTTTTAATCTGTTTTTTCATGGTCTTTTACTGAATGTAATTTTTTATTGCATTATGATCTGAAAAGGATGAATTTAATATATTTGGTTATGAGGTTTTTATGCCCTAATATATGATCAGTCTTTGTGGAGGAGCCATTTACCACAGAGAAAAAAGCATATATTCTCCCATTCATTTTTCTTAAAAGGTATAACATCTAACTTTTCTATTCATTGCCTTAATTTCTTTCTTCTTTATTTTTGTGGTTAGATTTATCTAGTTCTGAGACAGGACCTACTTCCCTATAGGATAAGATAAATTTCTGTATCTAATTGTATCTAACTTTGTTGGGCCAATTCCAACAAGAGTGAAGTTCAAGCATTGCTCACCACTCCCTCCATGTACTCCTTCTTTGTAATAGTGATTTTACATCTCTTTTAAGTGAGATACCCCATTCCACCTCTTCCTTTCCTGAATGTATCCCAACTCCTTCCTTTTGTTTTCTTGGATATCATCCTCTCATAGCCAACTCATACCCACGCTTTCTGTCTGTGTATCTCTACTCTTTGTAACTGCCATAATAGTGATAGATACAAGAATCATCTTCCCATATATGGATGCCAGTAGTTTAATGTCTCGTTTTCTTTTTCCTGTTCACTTTTTCATGTTGAGTCTTCTATTTGAAATCACTTTTTCCATTCAATTCTTGTCTTTCCATCAGAAATGCTTGAAAGTCCTCTGTTTCATTACATATACATTTTCCACCTGAAGGATTGTACTCATTTTTGCTTATAGGTGATTCTTAGTTATAACCCTAACTCTTTTGCCTTTTAGAATATCATATTCCAAGCCTTCTGATCCTCTAGGTAGAAGCTGCTAAATACTGTGTAATCCTGACTGTGGCTCTCCAGCATTTGAATTGTTTCTGGTTGCTGCTTGCAGTATTTTCTCCTTGACATGGAAGTTCTGGAATTTGGCTATAATATTCCTGGGAGTTTTAATTTTGTAATTTATTTCAGGAGGTGTAGGTAGATTCTTTCTAATTCCATTTTACCCTCTGGATCTTAATGTCTTGAAAGATGCTGTGCAGGCTCATGACTTTGTCCATTAATTTTAAAATTATCTCTCCTTGATCTCTTTTCCAAAGTCAATTATTTTTCCAATGAGATATTTCACATTTTTTTGTATTTTTTTCATTCTTTTGATTTTGTTTTATTGTTCCTTGATGTCTCCTGGAGTCATTACTTTCTGCTTGCCTAATTCTAATTTCTTCAGTGAGCTTTTGTATCTCTTTTTCATTTGACCAATTCGATTTTTTTAAGGAGTTGTTTTCTTCAGTGAATTTTTATATATTTTTCCATTTTTTGTGCTTCATTTATCGAGTTATTGACTTATTTTTATGATTTTTTGCATCATTCTCATTTCTTTTCCCAATTTTCCATCTGTCTCTCTTCTTTGATTTTAAAAATCCTTTTTGAGCTTTCCCAGTAATTCTTATTTTGGTCTTGATATTAATTCACATTTTAGTTTGCGGCTTTGCATGTAGGTATTTTGACATTATTGTCATTTTCTGAGTTTGTGCTTTGATCTGCCCTGTCACTATAGTAACCTTCTATGATTAGGTTTTTGGTGGTGGTGGTGGTGGGTTTTTTCTCATTTTCCCACCCTCTTTCTTGACTTAACTGTTTATTAAAATTGGGTTCTTCTCTTGGGGTGGAGGGGGCACTCTCCCAAACATCAGATTTTTCATGCTGCTGTTTTCAAAGCTAATTCTGGAGACCTATAAATATTCATTTCTTCCAAGATGGTATGATCTAAGAAGAGGTGTGGTTATTGCTCTTCTGACCTGTGGTCCTTTTCCCTTTTCATGATCCATGAATATTATTTCATCCCATTCTTTTGTTGGTTCTATCACTCCAGAATTTGTTTTGAATCATTATTTTAAAGTTGCTTGGAAGGAAATTTAGAAAAACTCGGGAAAGTCCCTGCCTTACTCCACCAACTTCAGTGCAGACATATTCTAAAGCCAAATAGAAATGATGTGGAGATTACTGACAGTTGTTTCCATGAACAGGGATAATTGAGAATTGTCTCCATTCTGTGAGAAGGCAAAGAGCCTTCCTTCCGACAGTTTCTGAATATAATTACTTTAATAACAATAAGTAACCAATAGAGGGTTATTTTAATATAGTTATATCATATTGCGCCTTGTTTTCTTTAGACGTATCACCTGGGGGAAGTATATGAATTGTGGTCAGACCTGCATTGCTCCAGACTACATTCTTTGTGAACCATCTCTCCAGGGTCAGATTGTGGAGAAGATAAAGGAAACTGTGAAGGTGAGTGAAGACTCAGTGCCAGTAGAGCATTGCTTACTTGACTTTATTAAAATTGCTATTTGCATAAGGTAAGCATCTCACATAATTAGCCATAGCTTAAGCATTGTTGATTTTGCTGTTGTGGGCACCCCCACCACAGACCTACACCCACACACAGATGCAAATCTCAGCCTTCTACACCTGAGCAGAAGATCTCTGTGAGTTGCTGTGGCTGAAATAGTCCTTGCTCTGCAGCCGCCTTGGGGCCCAGCTTTTCCACACTGAACCTTTGACAACTGGGTAGAGATGTCTTCTTTGAGCCCGCCCTATTGAAGAACTGAATCCTTGTCTCCTATGTGACACAGAATGGTCATCTTCACCGCTGTGTGTCATTCATTTATTAAAGTGAATTAAAAATACTAGAAAATTTTGAGAAATTTGGTGACCACTCCTAAAATCTTATGAGAAACCCTGAAATGTCATGAAACTGGAATGAGGAATCACAGATGTAAATAGTCTTATCTCATGTAGCCTCATCAATTGTATGCACAATACTGGACCTGTTTTTTGGAATTTATCTTGTCACTGAAGAAAGCAAGAGGCATTCTCTTGACAGGAAAATCAGCATGAACAAAGTCAGGGAAGAGGGGATTAACAGGAATTGTTGAGAGGGAAGCCTGAGGAGACTGATCCAACTAGGAAGGAGAACTTATGTTGGAAGGGATCATATGAAGATGGAGTTAGATAAGAAAGTGATCTTGCCCTAGGAATACTGGTTCAACTTTATCTGATAGATAACATAGAGAACTTGTAGGTTCCTGATTTGGGAATGAAAGTGATATTTCAGGAAGAATAATTTAATCTGATAGCAGATTGCCATCTGGGGGAGGGTGTGAAGAGAGAGAGGAGAGAAGTCAAAACAGAAGTGAGTGCAAGGGATAATGTTGTAAAAAAAAAAAAAAAAAAACTACCCAGGCATGGGCTCTGTCAATAAAAAGTTAAAAAAAAAAATCTGATAGCAGAATTCGAGACAGATCATAGACAGAAGCTGTTGGGAGAATGTTGAATAATCTAGGCCTGAATTTCAGAGGGTTTGGACTAGGTGGTTAGGAAGCTAGAGAGGAGGTGGCAAATGACTTCACAAAAAAGTTTCATCTACTTAGCTTCAGGAATCCTTTCTATGTGAATCATTCCCAAATCTAGTTTTTTCACCCCAAACATCTCCCCAGAGTTTCAGTCTCATATTACAATTTCTTGCTTTCTCTATCAAGGTGTCTCATCAACACGTCCAGCTCATTACATCCAGAAAAACTCTTCTCTTCAAAAAATCTCTCCTTCCCCAAAACTTCTTTATTTCTGTTACTGATCCCACTGTCTTCCTACCTTACAGGGCATCTAACCTCCAAGGCATCTGGGATTCTTCTCTTTCCCTCACCTCCCACTATCCTGTGTCAGTGTCCTTATTCAGTCAGTTCTACCTCCTCGACACACATTCCTGCTACTATGACCTTTCTCGAGGTCCCGTCTCATGACCAGACTATGGTGATGTTTTCTTGTCTTCCTTCTTGGGGCCAAACTCCACATAGTTCTCCATATAATCCTCCTAAAGCGCCGATCCTATCAGTTCTCTCTTCAGAAACCTCCAGTGCTTTCCCATTTGATCCTGGTGGTTACAACCCTCTAAAATATGACTCCAAGAAACCTTTCAGTTTTAATCTCATGCATTCTAGCGTTCACATTTTCTACTTTTCAGTCAAAGTGCATTGATTTCGACCTCCTCCCAACACATACGCACATATCTATACATGCGCACATACATATGTACACACACACACACACACACGCACGTGCACACTCTTGGGACATGTGTATCTTGAAGGTGCAGGAGGGTTCTTGGAAAGCTCTATTTTTCCATGCTTGTGAGACCCCTGACTTGTGTTTTCATGGAGATGTTTGAAGGCAGAAGAGAGATATGTGCGTCAAGGCTGTTCATGGGCCTTGATTAGCAGGGTGTCCTGGCTATGTGACATAAACATTGAGGGAAGAGGATTGATTCCTTTGGACTGTGATTATATATATAGTGTGTCAGGAAGGACAAAGAACCTAAAAATTAGGACTATCTCTTGGCTGACATGTCTTAAATGTCAATCTTATCTTGGTTACCCTGGACAAAGTTAATATGTAGTAGCTGTGTAATTTTTACCATCTTTGGATTTTTCCTTTTCCATCTATGGGACTTGATCTAAAAACTTTCAAAACCTCACCCATTAACATTCTTTTATCTAGAGATAATACAATAAGCACAATAGAATTATGATATAAATATGATGAAGATTTGGGAAACAAGGTAAGTTCTTGATCTGGGTATATTCTGGGTTCTTGAAATTGGTGGAACTATGAGTTTGGGCATTAAAACTAAGTACATTTAATTATTCTAAATAGGAATTCTATGGTGAAGAAATAAAACAGTCTCCTGATTATGAAAGGATCATCAACCTTCGTCATTTTAAAAGGGTGACAAATTTACTTGAAGGACAAAAGATAGCTTTTGGAGGGGAGACGGATGAGGCTACACGATTCATAGGTATTTTACTTTATTTAATATGGAAGATGATAGTTTGTTAGTTTATATTGCATTGAATGATATTTTTAATTTTTTTCTTGATTTTTTTTAACCTTGACTTTAATGACTAATAAATACTGGAATAAGAAAATTATTCACTTTGTTTGAGAGGGAGTGGTATGGTCTGGACTTGTGGTTTTTATCTATATGGGAAATTTCTGATATAGGCACTGTCCTTACTAGTGGAGACTGGCACTGGTCTTTGCCTTAGAGAGTTTCCTGCAGTCCTGAGAGTTTATGACACTTCATCATGGTCATACATGGTCTTACAGCCAGTATGTATCAGAGACAAAATTTGACTTCAAGTCTTTCTGACTCCAAGGCTGCTTCTCCAACCATGGGTACATCAATGCATACATCTCCTGATTTCAGCTTCCATTACAACCTACATCAATTATACTCTCTCAAAGTAGAATTTTACCTATTGCCTGATGTTGGTTTTATAACAACTCTGGCAGGAAGGCAGGATAAGTAGTTGTTCCTATTCTGGCACAGAGAAGGGATGGCAGTCCCTGGCCAAGGCCTGAAAGAATTGTTTCAGAAGCAGTTTACTAGTTCATTGTTGCTGGCTTTGTTTTTACTTTTGAAGACCAGGTGGCTCTTTGGTTTGGCCAAGAGGCTGCCAAAATATCCTCTTATTCCTTCTGGAAAGGCCTTTTGACAGCAGCAAATATATAAAGATACAAAGGGAGATATGTATAAGAAAATTTGAAGAACATGGAATATATTATTTATGAGATTTATGGATAGGTGAAGAATTTATGAATAAATGAGAGAATATTGGGAGGTATAAAACAGATAATTTTGATTACATTTAATAAAAAAGGTTCTGTACAAATAAAACCAATATAGTCAAGATCAGAAGGAAAGCAGAAAATTGGGGTGAAACTTTTTAATAAAGTTTCTCAGATAAAAGTCTCATATGTCAAATATATAAAGAAACTTGTCAAATTTATAAATACAAGTCATTCCCCAGTTTTCTGATGAAAAAATCAAAATATTTTATCACGCAAATATACTCTAAATAATTATTGAATAAAGAAGTGCAAATTAAAACAGCCTTGAGATATCATCTTACATCTATCAGTTTGGTTAAAATGATAAAAGGGAAAAATGACAAATGTTGAAGAGGATTTGGAAAAATTGGCATCTGATTCATTGTTGGTGGAATTGTGAACTAATTGAACCATTTTGGAGCACAATTTGGAATTATGCGTACAGAGTTACAAATTGCCTCTACCCTTTAATCCAGTAGTAGCACTATTAGATCCGTCTCCTAAGATAATTAGAGTTGTGACCTGATCTAACTATTCTGGAAAGCAATTTGGAACTGTGCCCAAAGGTTCTATCAAACTGCATTACCCTTTGATCCGGCTGTGTCTCTAGTGGATCTGTACTCCAAGGAGATCATAAAGGAGGGAAAGGGGCCCACGTGTGCAAAAATGTTTGTGGCGGCTTTTTTGGTAGTGGCAAGAGACTGGAAACTGAGTGGATGTTCATCAGGTGGAGAATGGCTGAATAAGTTATGATATATGAATGTTACGGAATGTTATTGTTCTGTAAGAAATGATCAGCAGGATGAATATAGAGAGGCCTGGAGAGATTTATATGAAATGATGCTAAGTGAAGTAAACAGAACTAGGAGATCATTGTATACAGCAACAAGATTATGTCATGATCAACTGTGATGGACCTGGCTCTTTTCAACAATGAGGTGATCCAAGACAATTCCAAAGACTTGTGATGGAGAGAGCCATCTGCATCCAGAAAGAGAACTTTGGAGACTGAATGTAGATCACAACATAGAATTTTCATCTTTTTTCTTTTTGTTATTGTTTGTTTGCTTGGTTTTTTTTTCTTTCTCATGTACATTTTCTTTGCACAGTATGACAAATTGAAAATATGTTTAAAAGAATAACCTATATTGGATTGCTTGCTGTCTTGGGGAGAGGGGGAAAGGGAGAAAAATTTGGAACACAGGGCTTTGCAAAGGTGAATGTTAAAAATTATTTTTGCATGTTTTTGGAAAAATACTTTGAAAAAAAAATTTTAAAGACCTTTTAAGCTCACTGTGACTAGGCCTTGTTGAGCTGAGATATCAGATCTATTACCAAGATAAAAGCAGCAAGAAGTGAAATGATTGGTTACTGGTGAATCAGGTCCCCTCTGCATTGGTCGTCTAGACTTGTGAAGACTTGCTTCGCTTTCTGGCTTCCTCGTTGTGTGAGTCTAGGGTGGGGATGCTGACATCGCTGCTGTGACTCCTTGTGGAGCCTGCTCAGGGATGTTGAGCCTTTCAGGGTCACGTGGCCTCAGTATTGCCTGGTGTCAGAGCTCGGCAGAACCAAATTAGATCATGTTGTGTGTGTTTGAGTTTAAAACAAAAAACAGACTAAACTAAGTCCCTGCTCCTTTTGTAGGTTTGCTTTAAGTAGAATTTGGGAGTGTAGAGTAGAGGAGCCCGGTCACCCTTGTCTCTGGTGTGGGAGAGGACCAATTACTATGGGATATGCCGGGCTCTGCAGGGGACACAGCTCGGGCTGGGGAGACCTTAATGAGCAGTGTAACACCAGGCCGGTCACTTACTCAGTGTCTGCGCCTCTTGAATCGGGACTCTGCCCATTTTCCCTACTTAGAGGCTTGTTATGGGGATCAGATGAGGCAGTAAAGGTATGAGCAGCAAGACAGGGATAAAGGAGGTCCCTGCTCCCCTAGAAAGGAAGTCTTGGGTACATAAAACGTCACCAGACGTGCCTCCCATCATGCTCTGTGCACATCCAGACACACGCAGGCCTGACGCAGACAGCTTCTGATCCTTCCCAGGCTGAAGCCCCTGTGCAGAGAGAGCACACAGGGAAAAGAGGCAGCCCAGGTGACCATCTGCCCGGTGGGGTCAGAGAGGTGGCTCACCTTGCATTGTTATTTGGGTTTCCTTTTTCATTGCAGCCCCGACTGTCCTTACCGATGTGAACCCCAACTCCAAGGTGATGCAAGAAGAGATTTTTGGTCCTGTGCTTCCAATAATGCCTGTGAAAAATGCAGACGAAGCAATACAGTTCATAAACCAGAGGGAGAAACCCCTGGCCCTGTATGTGTTTTCTAATAATAATAAGGTGAGTGATAGGGGATGCTTACAGAAAAATCTGGGCTGCAAAATACGTCCTCTGCTTTGTCTGTGAGACTGAAGGTGTTTGTTTCATGTACAACTAGACTTCCCCCAGTAGGATGACATGCACTGGATTTCTCTTTGGGTTAATGGGACCCAGGGGATATTTGAGCTTTCAAAATGCTCTTCCCCTTTCCCAAACTTCTCTGACTTTTAGTTGGGTCCTGAGAGGGTGAATGTCCCAAGGCATGTGACTCACAAACAGCCCTGAGGTGTAATGGGGAAACACTTCAAGTGTACTTTGCTTGTCTATCTCCAATCCAAACAGCATCCCTGACTAGGTGATCCTAACTGATGCTTTCTTCTTCATTTGGGGCACACGGGGGCCGGAGTGGCGGAGGGTAGGGGAGATTTGAAGTATGAGGTCTGATTCCTCCATGGCCTAAATGTTGCTTCTGGCTATTTGAGATCTGGGGGGGTGGCAACCATATTTTCCTCTTCCTCAGTCTTTCAGAGCCCAGCCACAGGGTTTTCAATGTTGTTTTGTGGCTCCCAGGGTAGTAACGAGAAGAAAGCAAGAGGAGGTACTTAAAAGGAGACTGCTGGCCAGAGGCAGCCCAAATGGCCAGTGGGTCAAGAAAGTACCCTCTTGTTAGGAAAAATTGTTCTACCCTCAGTTGCTGGAATAAGAACCTAGAAAAAGTGGATCCCCAATAGGGTAATGCCCTTGAAAAGGAGCATCTCAAGTTGGATCAGTTAATAAATAAAATGGATATTTTTTTCTTTTTTTAGGAAAAGTTTTATTGATTCCTTTTGTCTTTACATCAGAGTTATTTCCTACCCCCAAGATGAACTCTCTCCCCCCCCCCCCACCCATGCCAAAGAAAAGCTGTTGAGTTTGTGAAACATCTGAGCAGGTATGGGACGCTCTGGTGCACAGAGCGCCAGACCTGGAATTGGAAGGATTTGTCTGCCCAAATTCAAATCTGGCCTCAGACGCTCCCCAGCTAGGAGACATGGGCAAGTCACTTCACCTTTGTTTGCCTCAGTCGCTCTCATGTCAGATGAGCTGGAGAAGGCAATGACAAACCACTCCAGTATCTTTGGCAAAAAACAAAACAAAAAACCCAAATGGGGTCACAAAGAGTCAGACACCACAGCTGAACAACAGCAACAAAACATGAAATGTCAAAGCATTGAGAGTGACCTCTAGTAGTCATCCTGGGCCTCCCTCCCTCCACTGCCTACTGGTACCCTCACTGGTCTGTCTCTTATTTGAAAATAAATTTCTTTTTAGTGTTATTTCCATTTCTGTTGTAGTTATCCTAAATATTCCCTTGGTTCTCCTCATAATAGTGATCAGAAGTATTTGTTCCAGATGTTTTGGGTGGAGCAGTTAGGAAGAGTGCCGGCTTTGAGGGGAAAAATAGAGCCTGGAGTTTGAATGTCAGCATATCTAGTTTTGGTTTGTGTTGGAGTATTTTTGTTTGTTTCTTTTTGAGTTAAAGCGGTAGATCCAGATGATGTGCAAAGTGAGACAGACAAGGACACATTCATCCATCTACAAGGCAGGTGCCTACCCCAGGGCCAGATTTGGGTATCACTCTCCATCACTTGGAACTTCCATATTCTTACTCACTCTGTGTCCTCCACCCTTTGCTAAATCCTGTCTTTTCTAGAAGAGAACAAGTCTCTCATCCATGCCCCCTTTTCTCCACTCACGGTCACCCTGCTGCCACAGGCCCTCATTTCCTCTTGTCTGGATTGTTGCAGAAGTCTCTGGAACAGGGACATGGTGGAATGGTGGAAAAGCCAAGAAGTCTGAAACAGATAGGACCCCAGCAAATGTCTGTCATTTCTCCTGATAATCTGATCATTCCTAATAGTATTATTTGATAGTGTCAGAGACTTAGTGGAAAAACTTTATTTCCCAGGTCCTCAGTAGTGGAACTCAGTGAATAGAAATTAAATCTCCAGTGCTCAGTACAATGTGAATCAGTGCTTATTAAATGAATAGCTGCTGAAATGGAGGACATGGGGAGTGGAGCAGTGAGGGTCCAAGTAGATGATATGAATTCCTTAGTGGGCCCAGTTGGCCTCTCTGTGTAATTTTTTCCCATGTCTGGGTTCCTCCTGTTGCTTTCTGGGACTTGATTTCTAGTTAAACAAGTCTTCTTGTACTATTCTTTGCTCTTCAATCCCTTGCCTTCTTATCCTTTGGCTCTTTACGGCCCAGAAAGGTGTAAAGAGTCAGATCAAGTTTAAATAACTGTTCTCCCCTTTCAACATCAAAAGAAAATAGAACTACTGGTTTTGAATTGGCTTTCAATTTGCATTTTCTTTCAGTCTGACCATCTGCCTAGTTAGGGTCTCAGTAGCTTATGTTTTTGGGAAAGAAGAGCCTAGGTTGGACCTAGGCAAGCAGAATAAAATGCAAAATTTTCCCAGGGGCCTGGCAAGCTGTGAAATGCAGGTAATTCAAGTGCCACTTTTTCATTGTTCAGAAAATATTCATTATTATCATACATGATTTTTTAAATATACAAACAAAAAATTAAACATGAAAAAAGAATAGATTTCAGAGGAGAAAAGAAAGAGGTTATGATCAGAATGGGAATTTTGAAATTCTGAATCATGAAGTTGATAAGATTTTTAATGATGGTAAAAAGGATGTAATTAACCTTGTGGGTAGTTTAGGTAAAAGAGAGATGGCAACTATGGAAATCAAGGAGACTGATAAATTGGGAGCCCGAGAGGTTCCCAGAAATATAATGAATATTGGTGACATGTCAAGGGTAAGGTTACTGGGATGGGGTGAAGTAGAGGAATAAACCCTCTAAAAAAGAAAAGTGACCATGTGATATTAACAGGGCGACAAGAATTGTTAAAGTCAACCTCAAAGGGAGAAAGATTGCTAAACAGATATAGCAGCAGGAGGTGGAGTGAAGAACCGGCAAAGGTCACCCCAAGAAAACCAGGCTTCCACAAGCACGGGAAGAGAGCAAGAGCTCTGGAGTGATGAGATGGTGGGACCTGGAGCAGCAGAGCCTCGGGGGTGGGGGGTGGGGGTGGGGAGGTGCAGTTTGGGCTGGAGAGGGATAAAGACAATGGGTAATGATAATAGGAGAAAGGATTTTTTTCCTACCTCAGAATACAGCCAGTCTCGGTCTATAGTTAGTAGGAGAGCAGGAGGTTGGGCTTTGCTAGCCGAGCCATAGGTCAGGAGACCATTTGATCTTTAGTTGTATAATGAAAAGTGGGCAGGTGAGGGAAACTAGGAGGCATGAGCAGCATTCTGTTGGAGCTAACATGCATACATATATCTATATCTATATCTATACATAGATATGTATATATATTGAAAAAAGGAAAATGGCAGAATCTAGACTGTATGCATACAGGTAATCTGGTAGCCACTACAAAGGATGCACCTGCTTATTCTCTGTTTATAAGGGCAACAGAGTAGCATCAAATGATCCCAGATGTTGCCAGAAAGACAAAACACTTTGTTTGGGAGAAGAGGTTAATACATGTTATTCATTTCATTAGTTCTGACAAAACTGTTTTTATCTCAAATTTAATTACACACATCAAGTCTTACCAGGAACTTGGGGATATTAAACAAGCATGGCCTTGGCTTCCATGTATTATATTTTGTGATGTATAAAAAGTTTGAGTGACTTTGTTTCTGGGTAATCAATCATTTTATTAATCCTGAAAACATATATTTAATAAAAGGGGTCAGTGGCACTCTCAAAGACCTTTCATAGAACCTACTAAGGCTTATATGCCTTTGACAGTGAGTGCTCCTGATTAGTTAATGAGTAATGAAAGAATGAATATATAAGAAGTGGCTCTATTCTAGTGAGGGACAGGGAGATTTGACTGATTACTTTTACTCCCAGACCACTCCTGCCCTTGGGTAATCTAACTTGGGAACACAGAGGGCCTGAATTCACTCTATACTAAATTATTTCTAAGGTTCTCTAGGTGGTTGGGGGGAATAATTCCAAGATTTCATCTCATCATCTCCTCTGCCCTTCAGAGACCTCATTTGGAAGGTAAAATGAGGAAGGGGGAAAAAATCCTTTATCATCCCACACATGGCAGTGGTCAGAGGCACAAGTCATGGAGAGGGCAGCTGACAAACATAAATTTTGATTTTCTCCATGTTTACACAGCATATGTCCAGGTTAAATGTGTGCTATAATAGTGAAATTATTAGGCAAACAAAAATGACAACAAAACACCAGGTCTAAACGTTTTGCCCATCTCCTCCTGCTATTCCACCTTCTCTGGATCCCTGGATCACCAAAGATGTGGCTGAGCTCAGCTAAGCTGCTCAGCTCAGTATTTCCTGGAGCCTTGTATCCTTTTTTTTTTTTTTTTTTTTACTCTGGCCATTTTCTGCCCTGCCAACCCCTTTCCCTCCCCCACCTACCCTGTCTTACTCTGGGAACAGGAAATGTCTCTTAATGGACCATTTTGTCACCTGACTTAACATCTTTGTGACTTTCCACACTATAAGTCCCTCCCCTGACTACCACGTCCACAGCTGGATTGCTGCTACTTAGGATATAAGCTCTCCAAGGGCAGAGATGTCTCTGTTTTGTATTTGTGTCTCTGGCTCTTAACAGAGTCCTTGGCACACATTCAGTGCTTTTCATTCATTCATTACTAAATGCAGGGCTGCCAGTTGGCGATCCCTGAACAAAAACTATTGTTGGAGAACACACGTGCATTCCACTTCAGGTCCTAGAGGGTTCTGAAGTTTTATATCAGGTCCATGTCATGTCACCCCAGATTGCATTTTAAATTTACTGGAGGCATAATGCCCTACCAGAGAAACCCTGCGGTGGGAAAAATTAAGTCATGGGGAAGAGTCTTGGGAACAATTCTCTTGCTTGGTCAATTAGCGAGCAGGTTTTCTTAAAAGCAAACATACAGGCTTCTTTGGGGATGTCCTGCCTCAGTGCAGTTGGTCAGAGGTGATGGGGCCTACACTCCGGGGATCTCTGAGGATTGGCAGGGCCACTGAGAACAGAATGTCCTCTTTTGTCTTACAGCTGATTAAAAGGATGATAGAGGAAACCTCCAGTGGTGGGGTTACTGGCAATGATGTCATCATGCATTTCACTCTCAACTCTTTGCCCTTTGGAGGAGTTGGTAAGTATTAAACCCAGTTAACACAATGTACTTATTTTCAAAGTATCAGAGGTGGTTCTTTCTAGTTTTTGATTCTCCAGGGTTTTTATTCCTTAACTCAGTGACACAGAGGACAACTATGGATATGGAATTTCTAAAATTATTATACAAATAATAAAATATATAACAAATTTTTAAAAAATCGAATCAAATCAAATGTACTTCCTTGGTGCAGCTATCAAAAATAGAATCCTAATTTCAGTGGAGCATTGCTCTGTAATCAGAATAGCTATCACCTGTGTTCCTAAGCCAGTTTTTAGCATAAACCTGCTTCACCATGTTGTATAATGCTCTCATTTGTTGTTACTTAAATCTATCTTCTTCCCAGCTGACTTATTCACAGACTCATCAGGCAGTAAGAGGAAGGTGTCATTTTCTCCTCTAAAAATGGGTTGATCTCAGTGCTTTGCAATCCCTTCCAGCTCTACCTCCAGGGTCAGAATATATTGTCCAACTTTGTGCTTTTATAGATGAGGAGAATGAGTCCCAGAGAAGCATATAACTAGTTTAGGGGCATTTCTGGGACTAAAACAGCTTTCCTGTCACAGTGACTTGTCTTTCCTATTAAAGTCACTTCTCCCTCTTTGGCTCCTACCACTCTGATACTCTGAGTTGATCTGCTACATTTGTGAAGGTAGTAAGAGTGGATGGGGATGTTACAGTCATTCAATCAACAGGAATTTATTAAGATCATATAGTGAGGGAAGTAGTCCGGAAGTGGATAAGAAGAAGACTTTCAGTGAACTTCACCCCTAAACTCCTCCAGACAGAGTTAGAAAACCCAGCAGAACTAATCCTGGTGGGGAAAGTTAAAAAAAAAAAAAAAAAAAACATGTCAGAGATGTCATGTGGAGGATGTGAGTGAAACTCAGAGCCTTGGGGGACTTGGAACATGGTAGCCCCTTTGACCATACTAGCAAAGTTGGGAAGAGAAGGTTTGAGGTGACAGGTGATGAACTCATTTCTGAAGATGGTGAGTGAGAGGCGCCCTCAGGATATCCAGCTGAGATGTCCAAAGGCAGCTGCTCATATGTGACAAGAAAGAAATGGGCTGGACGGAGGATCTGGGAATCCTCTGCCAGACGTTCAGTAATCCATGGGAGATGAGAAGAAAAAGGGGCTCAAGACGAGCCTTGGAAGAGTTCTGTGACTTCTGGATGTGACCTGGATGCTTGAGCTACTGGGGGTGGGGTGTGATGCCTGTCATTTCCACCACCATTGCTCCTCCACCCCAAAGCTAGCAAACAGGTTTGTAATCCTGCCTGCCCCTACTGTTGTTTCTCCTATTGCTCACTCTGCTCTGTAGATCATGGAAAGTGCACGTGGGCTGGAGGCCTTCTAGGCCTCCGGAGTGCTCTGGGAGGGACCTTGAAAGGGCCCTGATTTGGGAGATCAGGCCACTGAGACCCAAATGGGGCAGGTGACCTGGTCATAGTCACAGGTGATGGGTGTCAGAGGCGGGATGGAGAGCCAAGTTGGAAGAGAGCATCCTGGAGTTATGCCCCAAAAGTTATCAAACTGTGCGTATCCTTTGATCCAGCAGTGTTTCTACTGGGCTTATACCCCGAGGAGATACTAAAGAAGGGAAAGGGACCAATATGTGCCAAAATGTTTGTGGCAACCCTGTTTGTAGTGGCCAGAAGCTGGAAACTGAGTGGATGCCCATCAATTGGAGAATGGTTGGGTAAATTGTGGTATATGAATGTTATGGAATATTATTATTCTGTAAGAAATGACCAGCAGGATGAATACAGAAAGGACTGGAGAGAATTACATGAACTGATGCTAAGTGAAATGAGTAGAACCAGGAGATCATTATATACGTCGATACTATATGAGGATGTATTCTGATGGAAGTGGATTTCTTTGACAAAGAGACCTAATTCAGTTTCAATTGATCAATGATGGACAGAAGCAGCTACACCCAAAGAAAAAACACTGAAATGAATGTAAACTGTTTGCATTTTTGTTTTTCTTCCCGGGTTATTTCTACCTTCTGAATCCAATTCTCCCTGTGCAACAAGAAAACTGTTTGGATCTGCACACATACATTGTACCTAGGATATACTAGGACATATTCAACATATATAGGACTGCTTGCCATCTAGGGGAGGGGGTGGAGGGTGGGGGGGAAAAATCGGAACAGAAGTGAGTGCAAGGGATAATGTAAAAAAAATTACCCTGGCATGGATTCTGTCAATAAAAAGTTACTATAATAATAATAGAAAAAAAAAAAAAAGAGAGAGAGAGAGAGAGCATCGAGGAGACTTAGACTGCCTACTATATTTATCCAAAGGCTCCAGTTTCCCATTAGAGAGCTTTCCTTGTAACAGCCTGGAAAGGTAGGCCATATAGATTTTATTTGACTATTAACTCCCATTTTGGAGATGACAAAACATTGCTTTAGGTTTTAAATGTCTAGTCCAGCCTCATATGGGCTACTAGTCGCCTGTATGTAGTAGTAGCAGAGCTATAGCCCTGTCATGTGCCTTCTCTTCACTCAAATTATCCATTCTTAGAAGATCATCTAAGAGATTATACCCAGGAATAATAAAGCCCCACTCTGTTGCCTCCCTTTTATCTCTGCCAGCCCCACCCCACCAAGTCCACTATCAACCTTACTCACTTTGGGAAGCAGGTCTAATTTAAGCAGGCAGGAGAGGCTCTCTCGGCACAAATCAGTCTTACTACTTTTGCACAACAAAGAAAACTTAATCTCGTGCTTCTACTTGTGTTTGGTTTATTTTAAAAATAAATTTTATTGATTATTTCCATTTTTATACCCAAGTAATGTCTGTAAATACCTCAGCATGCATTCTGAAATTGTAACAACCCCGTAAGCAAAAATGCCCAGCAGAGTCACTGTGTCTGAAAATGTACATGATGTTATACCTCCCTGGGCTGACTTCCTCTGTGAGAAGAAACAGAAAATCATATCTAACAATAATAGTGAACACTTAGCTAGGATGCCAGGCACACTGGGCTTAGACCTTTGAACTATTGTCTCAACAACCTTGGAAAGCTGGGGCCATTATGATCCTCATTTTACAGTTTAGGAAACTGAGGCAAACCAAAGCCAAGTAAGGCCTGCCAATTATATAACTCAGAAATGTCAAAGGCTAAATTTGAATTGAGGCTCAGCGCGGTATCCACTGCACCACCTGGCCATCTGGGTGCAATATCAATAATCAGTAAAGGTATCAATAAAATGTGTTCCTCATATACTTTAACTTATTTAACACGTATTGGTCTACCTGCCATCTGGGGGAGGGGGTGAGGAGAAAGAGGGGAAAAGTTAGAACAGAAGGTTTTGCAAGGGTCAATGCTAAAAAATTACCCATACATATATCTTGTAAATAAAAAACTATAATTAAATATATATATATATACACATATATACATATATATATATATATATATATATATATATATGTTCCTGGAAAACAGATAAACATGACTGTTGGCAAAAAGAGCCTCCCTTGAGTAGATCTGTTAGCATCATGTAAGAGAAAAGGAAGGTCTAATAAATGTGACATGCCTGCCTTGATCCATGTTAGTTGGGGCTTTTAATGAATTGCTACAGTGAAGAAGAAAGCACAAATGCTGGCAGGGTACCTTTCACCTAACAGGTACTTAATCATGTTTTTAAGTTGAATAGTGCCCATCTTCTAACTGTCACCAGTCGGCTCGTAGGCCCTACCAGTCTGCTTTCCAACCACCTCCTGGAACGTCCATCATGACTGAAACATGATCTCCATTTAAAATAACATGGATCAAGAATAATCCTACACAATTCTACAGAAAAACAGCTTCTGAGCCAAATTTTCTGTTAGCTGTGAATTAGACTCCATTAGTAGAGTTTCTGCTGAGCCCTTGAGAAAAATCTCTCATTTTGCTATCCTTTCTATAATAACTGATTACATTTGCCATTTGTTTTCAGATTTCAGATCTCTTTCTCACAGACTATCTCAATCCTGAATACAGACTTGTGAAGCAGCTAGTGGAGATTTGGGTTTATCCCTATTTTAAACAAAAGAAATATGAAGTCTTTGCCTACAAGTTGCCTCATGGTAACAATTCAGTCATAATTTAAGTTTCTTGAAGGCCGAGGTCACATCCCTTTTTTGCATATTGTGCTAAGGACTAGATTTTGCACACCGTGGATGTTCAGGCAATACTTGCTAGCTCATGATGGTTTTTTTTCTTGAATTCTAGGTAATAGTGGGATGGGTGCATACCATGGAAAACACAGTTTTGACACCTTCTCCCATCACCGATCATGCCTAATAAAGAGTTTAAGGATGGAGGGCGCCAATAAGCTCCGATACCCACCAAATAGCCAGTCCAAGGTAGACTGGGCAAACTTCTTCCTCCTGAAACGCTTCAACAGAGGCAAGATCGGGATCTTCTTACTGGCTTTCCTGGGTATCCTCGTAGCTGTAACTATGAAAGTGAGTACTCTGCTTGGCCAGTGAATCTCTTATTTCTGTGCTCTTTCAGGGTGGTTTTTTGGTCTGGGTCTCATGTTTTGTTTCTAAAAGTATATTAAACTTGGAGAACTTTTAAAAATGGGCAGAGGTTGAAATTCTGAACTTTTTGCTTTCACACAGATTGAAATCGGAGTCAAACTGGGGCTTTAAGGATAAATTGCATTAGTCAATCAAGAGACATTTATTAATGCTTATTATCATGTACTAGGTAATCTGTATATGCCAGAGAAATGGAATAAATCCAAAGGGATCTTAGGAAGACAGAAGAAGCTACATTAGGAGGACTTGAGCAGTCTTGATGGAATTAGGACAGTAGGAAGACAGGAAAGGGCCGGGTTATTGGGAGCTTTAACTGCCAAATGGAAACGTTTATATAATTATATAATCTGAGTGGGAAAGAAAGGGACGATGGACTTAGGAAAATGGCATTGACAGCTGGGGAGAAGATGGACCGGGGAGATATAAGGCAGGGAACTGTTAGCTTCCGGTGAGCATTGGGGAGGGGGTGGAGCACAGGAGCTGGAGACTTTGTGGTAGAGCAGGCTAAGGATGCTAGGGACCCAGGCTTGTTTGTTGACAGTGGATGGAGGGGAGAAGTGACGAAGAGATAGGGATTGATCAAAGAGGGAGGGGAGGAGGGACAAGAAGATAGAGACTGTCCAAAGACTGGCCTGTAAGAGCATCAGCAAGGGGTCTGCTGATGGACCCAGAGGAGCTGGCTTTGGCTGAGGGAGCCATGTCATCCTCACACAGTGGGGCTGTTGAATTTGACATCAGGGGAATGGGGGGCAAGGAAAGGGAGAGAAGAGAGAGCCCTGGTGAAGTCTTGAGCTGGGGGGGGGGGCGGGTTATGGGGGATGAGGGGCCCATCGGAATTGGCCGTGCAGCTGGTGATGCTCCTGTCATTGCCAGAAGGAGAAAAATCTATTTTTAGCTGGGTAGGATTAGCCCAGGAATTAATGAAAGATCATATAATGGCTTGGAAAATGGCTTTGGTGAAAGAGGGCCAATCTTTGGGCATGTCACTTGATTGGATTTCTGTTCTTGCTCTGTCACTCTCCCCTGATTTTGTCTCTCTCAGTCAAACTTGTTTTGGATTGCATTCTGCGTGACTCTTGTGGTGGGTGCCAGAAGCCTCACTTGAGAGCTGATCACGCTGCTTTGTGACCATGAAGGCTCGGGGGGAGGGTGCTGCATTAGAGCTAGGTCTCAGCCCGAGGAGGGCTGGAAGAAGCATGTCTGTGACCCGCTCGCCCAGTGGAGGAGAAGGCCCCGGGGCTGACTCATTTAATATTCTATTTCTATTTCTCCATATATGTGTTTTTTTGTTTGTTTTTCCTTTAATTCTGAAAGGGTTTTGACTTCCCTCACCCTGTCATACCTTTTTGAGAGTGAGGGGTGCAAGTTGCATTTTCAATCATTTGGGTCTTCTCAGAAATACCAAGCTGTGCTGAGGAGAAAGGCCCTGTTGGTTTTTCTGGTAATTCAAAGACTTCATTGGTCCAATAAACAGTGAGGAACAGCGGATTGCCAAAGGCAGCACTGTCTGTGAAAGTGAGGTAGGAATTCCTTGTTCCTTTTTACCCGTGTTGGGTGGGGAGGGGCCTCGGCTTAGCTCTGCTCATGGCCTTGAGGGCTGGCCCCTTATAGTCAAATTTTCAACTTAACCCAGGCTGGTGTTTCGCTTTGTTTTTTAACAACCTAGAAAATAAAAATCAGATTTGCGAAGGTAACGTAGACTATGTGCACAAGTATGCCATTGGGCAGAGAAAGAGGAAGTGCTTGCCTCCAGGTGCCGGGTCAAGAGGGCTTTGGGGCAGCAGGCTGGAGGGAGGCCTGTGCCTGGCCTGGCATTCGGCTGCCCAGCTGTAGGCCAGTCTGGGAGGAGGTATGCACATGTAGGAACTGACCTTCCTGTTTACTGTTTATTTCTCTTAAAACCCAAGTTCTTGACTCCTTTTGAATTATGTTGTAATCCTGACTGCAGTAGGGACTGAGTCCTTAAAATCTGTAGTTAGTGTGTTCATTTGGGAAAGGCAATTACGAAGGCCACAGGGGCGAATCTGGTGACTGTAGGAGTAGTTGTCGTCCTGTCCCCAGGCCTTTGAGGCCATTTCTGAGTCTTAACTCTTCCAGACTCCGTTTCCCAGTCTCATTGTAACTTGTTGACCACAGGAAGTCCCAAGGAAAGGAGTAGGAAGGATTCCCACATTCTCGTTGCCTTTAAACTGGCCTGTACCCAGTGCAGCTGCACCATTCTAGTTTGCGCCTGGGTATGGCCGACTCCTTTCCACACAAGAGCTGCAGAGTGCTGTAGTGGCCTGAGAGCAGGTGATCTGAGTATTGATTCTGGCTGAGTGCCCACCCCTCTTTGTGAGTCTGGGTTGAGTCCTTTCTCTTTCTGGGCATCCGTGTTCTTCCTTGTGCCATGAGGGGACCCTGGATCTCTCCCGAGTCTCTTCCCATATTAACATCTCGTGGTTCCATCAAAATCATCCGTTGTAGAGCTTGCTAAGGACTAGTCTGGAAGCTGCTTGAGGAGATGTGCTTTCTCATAAACTTGGTTCTTTCTTTGGATCCTTTAACTTTTCACTTTTTTCTTCCCATCATTCATTTTGAATAAATCATTTGGGCTCAGACATGGTTTCAATTTGATTTCCTCTTTTGCAGGGTGACATTTATGGTGGTTTCTCATTTTTCCATTATTATTTTTCTGGAGTTCATCATTTTCACCCATTTAGGCACATACTTTGGTGGGTTTAACTTTGACCTTCCCTTTTCAGTTTGGTGGAGTAGGTTTGGGTCTTCTGAACAAGAAATAGAAACTTACAGAAACTAGAGAACTTTTAAAGACTAGATATTTTTGAGCTTTGGGATTGTAAAACTGCTCTGTTTTGGCCTCAGGGGGCACGAATTAGATTTTGTTAGTCCCAGACACATGTTTTGAATCTTAAAACAAAAATTGCTCATTTTGAAATGCTTCAGGTGAGAAGGGCAGTTTTTTAGTTCAGTAAGGCAAAGATACTGGGTCACTTCCCCACTGGAATCTAATCCCTGTCACTTCACAGAAAACTTTGCTTTGAGTTTCACTTAAAAAAAAAAAACCAACCCATTTTTAGAGACATTTTAGGCTTACTGAAAAATATTTTTAGATCCTCTTATGAAAGGTACTTTGTGGTTATTAATAAACTCTTGTTTTGAGATTACTAATGGTTTATTTCCTTATTCAAAACAGTATACTAACCCCCATCTCTCTTTTCTCTCTACAGCTTCAATCCTTCTAAAGATGGCTCAAGTTCAACTTGCAAGTTGTCTTTATTGGATTTCTACTCTTGTTAACTGATTATGAACGAATTGATTTCTGTTTATATAAAAGTGCAAAGATTAACCTTAAAGCAGACTGCTATTTACTCTTCTAAAATTAACCTGCCATTTCAATCACATCTCTAAACTCTTCTAGCACCAGAGCCCGTGAGATGAATGTTGCAGACTGAGCTTGTTATAGATTGAGATTGTGAAAGAATTGAGGAGAAAAAAGGGATGCTCTAAACTCTGGTTCCCAGCTTCATTCCCCTTCAGCCTTGAAACCACTCCCAGGCTCTTTTGGAACATAGGAGGGGCAGGATGTGGGCAGGGTTTTTGAAAGAGTTCCTGGGTCGAGAGTCCTTCATGGCCCTCTGGTATGGGCAAGGAAGCTGGTCTTCCTCAGTACAGCTCAGAGGAGAAGTAGTCTTAGATCCATGCTTTCTGATTCCATGTGACGCCAAGTCAGAGGAAGGGCAGAATCCCCCCATTTGCCACACTCAGGTTTTGAGGGGCTGAGAAAGGCAGCCATTAGAGGGGTGCAGTGGGGTGCAGGAAGCTTTTAGACTTGGCCATAATTAAAGAATCTGGTCACTCTCCTGTTGGCGAACACAGGTTTCCTGTATAAAGAAACAAGTAGGTTTATTTCACAATCAAGGTCTTCACAGAGGACAGTTATTCATGGTTGTCTCCCGTCATGTTTTGTGTTTGACTTGGGAGCAGGCTGTGCCATAGCTAACTCCAGGCCTGTGGCAGCTCAATTCATATGTCTTCCTTGAGGCTGCCAGCTCCTAGAGGTCCAGAGGGACCACTGCCATCAGCTGAGGGCAGTTTTTACATATCAATCCTGTCATTTTGGAGTCATCAGTTGAGCTGCTTTTTATTAAAAAGCCTCCTTCCCCCCAAAAAAAATTTAAAAAGAAAAAACCTTTTCACTCAGATTCAGATCCCCAAAGCTGGTATTTGTGAACAGAGGTTTGTTTGCCACAAGGACATACTGAAACAAATTTAGTCTCTATTTTCAAATTATGTATGCCAAAATGCAAGCGACTTGTGCTTTATAAGATATCTTAAAGCCAAATTTCCATCTTTCCAAATAAGTTTAAAATATAGATTTTGTAATTTGAGTAAAGTCGGCCCCCAAATCTTTTTACTGAAATGGATGCCTTAAACAGAAGAAATGTTCAAGCTAAAGAAGTGTAGTAGGTAACGGCCCCAATCAGAGATGTGTTTGTGTTGTAGTCTCCCCACCGTACTTTGCACTATCAAGTACCAGCCTGATCAAAATGGGGAAGAGAGTTTCAGCAGCCAGGAGGAGACATCTGACCCCCCAGGTATGAGGGAAGGTGTGTGTGGCCAGGAGATGACGGAGACCTAAGGGTCAACAAGAGTAATAGGGAGAAAAAAAAGAATCACTAGACTGATTATACCTACCAATGTGCCCTCAGGGGGTCTGGGCACTCAGTGGTCCCGAGACTGCCCACGTTCCAACTTACGCAGGTGGGATCTGGTAACTCGAGATCCCATGGCACCAGCCACTAAGCCCTTTATATGCTTAAAAAAAATTTCAACTGAATGGATTGAATGTTTCTCCATTGAATACGTTTTCAGATTTCAGATATTAAATCAATAGTGGTCTCAGGGAAGAAATGAAATTTCCTTTAGAGGCTTACTGAATCTCTTCAGGTGTAGATAGAATCTACTGGTAAATCTTCGTGTACAAGCCATCGTTAGCTTACTTTTAACTGTGCAATTGGTTAACTAAATGGGAACTTTTAATCAATTACCTTACAAATTTGGACATGGATTTTAAAACTTGTTTTGACTTAGCATATCAAAATTATGTATCACATTTGCCTTTTTTGGTAACATTAAACAGCTGCATGGCTACTAATTAAAAATCTTTATTATGATTAATAAAATTGAGCTGAGTTTTAAATAGTTCTCATATCTGTGTTTTTTTCCCTTTAGCTGGGAACCTTGGAAGCACTGAAAATATGATGAAACTCTGGCTGTAAACGACCCTAGCTACAGGCTTATTTATTAAACACACCTAACCCAAGTAGTTATATTTTCGGCAAAGTAGTTGGTTGTTGTGTGGTATGACGTGATAGTAATATTTCTGTCGAAGGGCAAGAAGAATCAGTGTCTTTTAAAACTCCTTCTCAGAGACTATGGACGTGAGAGAAATTATTTAATTTGTGGTATAAAAAGAATTTTCAGGGGTAGCTAGGTGGTGCAATGGATACAGCACCAGCCCTGAAGTCAGGAGGACCTGAATTCAAATCTGGTCTCAGACACTTAAAACTTCCTAGCTGTGTGACCCTGGGCAAGTCACCTAATCCCAGTTGCCTCAGGAAAAAAAAAAAAAAAGTAAAAGTTATATATTGTACAGTGTGTCCCAAAAGTCAATCTTTAATACTTAAAACTTGAGGTACTCTGTATTTGCATTTCTTCTCCTTGTTTGGATGTGCTGAAGGGACAGAGGACTCTAAGTTCTCTACACTGCCTTAAATTCTGCTCTAGATACCACTGAAAGATAGTCATGTCTTTGTATTCCAAAACACTAAATAAACTCGGGACCTTAAGAAAATGAAGCAAATTTAAGTCAAACTGAAATAGGACATTTATGACTACAAATGACTGACAAGTCCTTGCTGTCCTTGGGATTGCCGGGAATTTCTAACAGACTGGATGATTAGGATACTTCTGAATGCTACTTCTGAAGAGGACATTCCCAACTCCTTCCCCCTTCCCCTCAAGGGGAGAGTTGTATGGAACAAGCCTCCTGGGCACCCCTGGTGCACAGAAACTGCCTCCAAAAGAACAAATCCAGGCGGCGGAGCATCCTCCTCAGAAACGGTTTCTTTAACCAGGGCCCTGCTGCATTTGTGATCGGAAATAGCTTTGACAGTCCTTGCGATTTAGTTCAAGTTTGTGAAGTCTTTCAAATGAGGAATCCACGTGTGAGGAGGGGAAGCAGTTCCACCTTGATGTTTCTTCTGACCATGGCAGACCTCCTTGGAAACCAGCCTTGGAGCCAGAAGTAAAGTTGGGCTGGGTTCTCAAGAGACCTCGGTATTTAAAAAGATGTTTTCAGTACTTTGTGATGTGACCCGTACTCCTGTAGAATGGGCCCATGGGAGCACTGTCCCAGGGCCGCTCGTTCAGGATGGCTCGGCTTCCGGGAGGGCACATCCTGCTAGTGCTTGGAAGTCATGATCTTGATCATGACCCCTAGAATCAGCACTGCGACCGCCCCCAGAAGAGAAAGCCCCCGGCGGACAATCAGCTGCTTGAGTGACAACACATTGCCAGCGGTAGAAAGAGTGGACGCTGCTTCCAGAGGTGGCAAGAGGTCTGCCTGGCTCTCGGCTTTTGAGTACCTCGTCAGAACAATCCCAGGGTTGCTACCTGTAGCCACTGGAGAAATCAGCAGCCCAAAGAAAGGGTCATAAGTATTAGGGCAAAATAGAAACAGCATCGAACTTACAGTTGAAACACCCGGGTTTGAGTCCCAATTCTTCTTTTTAGAAGCTTTGTGTCCTTGAGCAAGTGAATTTTTACCTCAGCCTCATTCTCCCCATCTGAAAAATGAGGAAAATAAGTACAAGGATCTGTGGCCTTTTATCAGTGTGCCCTCAGTGTGGCTGTTTATCTTTGTGTTTATCAGTGTGGCTATTTAACTTTAAAAAATGAAAAAAGGTCCTAATTGCTTCTGTACTTTGATGGTCAGTCATTATAACAACAACAACAACAAAAAAAAAATGAAAAAGATCCTAGTTCCTTCTGAGCTTTGATGATCAGTCTTATAACAAAAAAATCAAAAAGATCCTAGTTCCTTCTGTGCTTTGAAGGTCAGTTGTTATAACAAAAAAAGAAAGAAAGAAAGAAAAAGATCCTATTCCTTCTGTGCTTTGATGGTCAGTCTTATAATAAAAAAATGAAAAAGATCCTAGTTCCTTCTAAGCTTTGATGGCCAGTCATTTTAACAAAAAAAGAAAAAGATCCTATTCTTTCCGTGCTTTGATGGTCAGTTTTATAACAAAAAAATGAAAAAGATCCTAGTTCCTTCTATGCTTTGATGATCAGTCGTTATAACAAAAAAAAAAAAAAAAAAAAAAAGAAAAGAAAAAGATCCTATTCCTTCCATGCTTTGATGGTCAGTCATTAGAAGAAAATAAAAGAAAAAGATCCTATTCCTTCCGTGCTTTGATGGTTAGTCTTATAACAAATAAAAGAAAAAGATCCTAGTTCCTTCTGAGCTTTGAGGGTCAGTCGTTATAACTGAAAAGCGTCAGACCTTGATAACCAGCCCTGGGTTTCCCCTGGGCTCCAAAACCCTCCAGCCTGGGTTGGGCCCACAGCAGCTTGCACTTTGTTGCCACAGTCAAGAGCCCAGAGCAACCTCCACATGCTCGTGGACCATGGAGGAGGACTTCACTGGAAGGTGGGCACTTCAGGAGGCTACCCAAGGATGCTGCCCACAAGTGAGAGTTCCAGGTTCATAGATGCAGAGCCAGAAGGACCCTCCTAGTCCAGCCCACTCACTTCACAGCTGAGGAAACTGAGGCTCATTGAGGTGAATTGGCTGGCCCAAGGTCACAGATGCCAGATGTTACTGGGAGTGATTCACATCTGAGAGCCTGGAGAAGTGGGGGAACCTCATCACTGTGAGCAGCTCCTTCCACCAGGGAGATCACGCTCCCTGTCTGACTTAGCAGATAAATTCTGGGAATAACTGGAGCGAACAGTAAAACGTGCCTGCATCCCGCACCTGCCTCATCACTACGCCAGGGCACCCCTAAATTTTTACGTGGCACCGTGCAAACAGTCATTTCCCACCCGTGTGTGTTCTCTGTGACTGGGGCTCTCCAAGCTCTGTCGGGAACTTAAGGGGTCGGACATGTCCTTTGGGCACTAATTGGAGCACTGGCCTGTGGTTGTTAGGGTGACATGTGATCACAGCCAGGAGGGTCTCTCCTAATCTAGCCCAAGCACTTTAACACTAGTAGCTACTGGTGAGGGGTGAGGGAGACCCTAACCCTGGCAGTCAAGGGTCAGCAGCCCCTCTCCACTGGCCTGGAGTGCTTGACTGGTACAAATTAAAATTAACATTCTATTCCACTGGAGAATAAGAAGCAGTGAGGGTTTTACCTGAGGAAAAGGCCATCCTGCCCGGCCCCTGCCTGGGGCCTGTGCTCTGGGACTCTGGCTGGTGAAGGCCGGCCCGTTTCTGAGCCTGGTGATTAAATTGCACCCGAGTTAGTCAGCTAGTGTCCCCTGGCCGCCGCAAGAGTGTGTCTGTGCAACTGCATAAATATGTACACATATATTATATTTAACATATATTTTATGTATTGGTCTACCTGCCCTCTGGGGGAGGGGTGGGGGAAGGAGGGGAAAAATTGGAACAAAAGGTTTTGCAAGGGTCAGTGCTGAAAAATTACCCATGCACCCAAAAGCTATAATAAAAAAAAAAAATTCCTAGATGAAGAAACTCTTAAAAATAAATAAAGTAATTCTAATTTTTTTAAAAAAGTGTGTCTGTGGCTGTGTCCTTAAGTGCTTGTCTTAAAAACCTATGAAGTGTTGTTGGTAGAATTGTGAATACATCCAGCCATTCTGGAGAGCAATCTGGAACTATGCTCAAAAAACTCTCAAACGTGCATACCCTTTGAGCCAGAAGTGTTACCACTGGGCTTATATCCCAATGAGATCTTAAAGAAGGGAAAGGGGCCTGTATGTACACAAATGTTTGTGGCAGCCCTGTTTGTAGTGGCCAGAAACTGGAAACTGAGCGGATGCCCATCAGCTGGAGAATGGCTGAATAAATTGTGGTCTATGAATATTATGGAATATTATTGTTCTGTTAAGAAATGACCAGCAGGAGGATTTCAGAAAGGCCTGGAGAGACTGACACAAACTGATGCTGAGTGAAATGAGCAGGACCAGGAGATCATTATACACTTCAACAACAATACTATATGATGACCAGTTCTGATGGACCTGGCCATCCTCAGCAATGAGATCAACCAAATCATTTCCAATAGAGCAGTAATGAATTGAACCAGCGATGCCCAGAGAAAGAACTCTGGGAGATGACTAAGAACCATTACATTGAATTCCCAATCCCTCTTTTTTTGTCCGCCTACATTTTTGATTTCTTTCACAGGCTAATTGTACAATATTTCAAAGTCCGACTCTTTTTGTGCAACAAAATAACTGTTTGGACATGTATATGTATATTGTATTTAACTTATACTTTAACATATTTAACATGTATTGGTCAACCTGCCATTTGGGGGAGGGGGAGAGGGGAAGAAGGGGAAAAGTTGGAACAAAAGGATTTGCAATCGTCAATGCTGAAAAAGTACCCATGCATATATTTGTAAATAAAAAGCTATAATTAAAAAAAAAAACCCATGAATCAGGGTCTGGGGTGATCATAATCCCCCATCTACAGGTGAAACTAGGAAGGTGTGGTGGAAGGACTCAGAAGGGAGCAGAGCCAGGGAGGTGAGAGGGGGACACTGGGAAAGGTGAGCTGGTGCAAGTTGTCTGCATCCACACACCCTCCAGGGCCTCTCGGCCAGAGCTCATAGCCAACAGGTCCCATGGATACTTTCAGCGTGGGTCACCCACACTGGACAGCAGGGAAAGGTCCACCTATGAAAGCTGAAGTTACCTTGGGAGGCCATTTCTTTACCTTTGGATAGAGCTCTTCCTAAACCTTATTGAAGAGGTGCCTCTCCCTGCTTGAACTTGTCAGAGAAGGCGGGTCTTAGGCATTCCCTGGCTTCTGGGAATTAGCAGTCACCTGGTTCTAGACTATGAGCCCTATGGGGTCAGGGCCTGCATTGTCTCTAATCTGTAGTTCTCCCTACTCATAACTGGGAGGAGGAAGAGAAGGCTGGTGCTCGGGAGACTCTGTGTGACCTTGGGGGAATGGCTCAACCTTCCTGGGTCTCAGTTTTCTCATCTGTAAGATGAGGTCAAACCAGGTGCCCTCTGAGGCCCTTTCCAGCTTTAGCTCAAGGACCCCGTGAAATATTTATTGAAATGAAGTTGCTGCTAATTAAAATTCATAGGCTAAAATGAAGCCAAAAGAAAGCGGGGTATTCTGCAGTTAGCCGGCTCCTGCCAAACTTCCTCATCGAGTTTCCTGAATTTAATTTAAATCTAACACAAGAACGCTGCCCTTGAGTACCTCCCATGGACAGCTTGCTCCACTAGGGACCAGGGGGTATTAGGTAAGATGCAAGAGGCATCAAGTCCAGGGCAGAACAAGACACAAACTCAGATAAGTAACAGAACATTCAAGGTCAATCTCCTGGCAGGAGGTGTGCCTAGAAAGCCCAGAAAACGTGGTGGAGAATGTGGGGTAAGGAGGACTTCCTGGAGGAGGAGACAGACCTCTTCTGAGCTGGGTTTCAGAGGCTGGAGAGGAACCGCCCAGGTGCCTGAGTATTGTGGGGGCATGAAAGGACCCCCTTTTGGCAAGGCTAGAATGGTGGTGGGGCGCTGGATAACATGACTCTGAGAGGGGCAGGTGGGTGGTGCAGTGGATAGAGCATCAGCCCTGAAGTTAGGAGGATCTGAATTCGAATCTGCCCTCAGACACTTTGTACCTGGCTGTGTGACCTGGGCAAGTGGCTTAACCCCAATTGCCTCAGAAAGGAAGAATAAATAAATAAATATAACCATGACTCTGAAGGCAAATGGAGGAAGTTCACTTTTCTCAGCAGGAAATGCTGAGGCGAGACATGGCCAGGTTTACACATTCATGAAGGCTAATCTAGAGGTTACATGATGTATTGATCGGGTGGCTGCTCCCTGAAGCATGTCCTTGTCTCCAGACCCCAATTCCCAAGGGAAGAACCCAGACCATCGCCCCAGCCTTCATGGCCCTCCCTGACCCGTGCCAGGGTCCTCTGTACCTGGCTGGGAAAATAAGTCATAGCCTCCTATTCTGTACGTCAGATACCTCCTCCCCCCAAAACGGGTCAGGATCATGGCCTCTGCTGGAGGAGGTAATTCTTCTCCACTCACTAGGAAATATAATCTAGTAGCTTGAGCTAATCCTTGGAACGGGATTGATTGGAGGCTGCCCTCCCTTTTCTGGAGGCTCCTTGAGGCCATTTCAAAGGAGGTGGATAATCCACCGGGGAGGAAGGGACCCGAGGCCTCCAGGGGATCCGACTCTCCCCCAGACTCCTCTCAGCGATGGTCACCTGCCAATCGGACTCCCCACCAAGTCCCTTTTCTGCCTCTCTCTCCTTCTGCATACAAAAAGTGCCCATTGTTCCCTGCGCTCCTGGCGGGACGGGAGCTCTATGAAAGCACCATTACCTCCTCTGCAGCCAGCTTCCAATTAATCCTGGCGGTGTAGGTGATGAAGGTGATGGTGGCCAGGATGACGCAGACCAGCATCCCCAGCCAGAGGCCTGTGAGGGAAGAGCTCGTGGGAAAGGGCCCGGGGTCTCACAATCCTGCCACCTCCTCGGTGCCTCAGAGCCCCCCATACCTATGACTCCGATCTTCACCACAAACACCAGCACGGCCCCGATGGGGAGCCCGATGGCGTAGTAGGCCACGGCATTCACGGCAGCCCCAAAGATGAGCCTGCCAGTTCCTCTCAGCACGGCGCCGCAGACACACTGTGGGGAGACAAAGGGGAAGGACCCCGGGATTGGCAAGCCAGAAGGGCCATCCAGGCCTCACGGTACAGACTGGGAAACTGAGGCTCAGCGAGGTCTGGGGATCCTCAGGGAACATCTCCATCCTCTTACAGATGGGGACCCCAAGGTCTGGTGAGTCAAGCCCAAGATCACCCAAGGACTGACTGACAGCCGGGATTTGGACAGCGGCCCTGATTCTGAGTCCTCTCAGCTTTTCATGTTCCAGGAAAGGAAAGAAGGCTCAGAATGAGCCCAGGAAGGGTGATGATGATGATGATGATGAGGTGTTATAAGGCTCTTACCTGCAGGATCCTGTTTGAATCTCACATCTAACCTGAGAGGTTCAATGCTAGAGGTAGTTTGGGACTCATTTTACAGAAAACAGAGACCTTTTATTTAACCCCTTTAGGCTGGGAGTTGGGACCTGGGCACAAGGGCTTTCTGACCTCTCCCCAAGGCTTCAGGCTGCTGGGCCACACAGCTTTGTCAGCCTGGCTCCGATTGTAGCCCATGATGTAGGGCAGAGGAGCGTGTGGCGTAAGGGAAGGTGCCTTACTTAGGCCCCTTACTTACTTAGGTTTTACAAGGGTCAATGTTGAAAAATTACCTGTGCATATGTTTGGCAAATAAAAAGCTATAATAAAAATACATAAAAATATATATACAGTCAATAAACAATATATATAGTGCCAATAGCCAAAAAAAAAAAAAAAAAAAAAAAAAAAGGCACTATCACCGTTAGCTATTACTATTACAATTGGGAAGATCAAATGAAATACCTGTATAATATTTTACAAACCTTGAAGAATTTTGCCTCAGTTTCCCCATTTGTAATAATGACAGGCTTAGACTAGTTAAGCTCTCTTAGAATGGGTTGATTCTTCCCTCAGTCGTTGACCAGGACCCCTGAGCAGGGGGCCGGCCTTTGCTCTGAGTTCCCGTAGTTGCCCCAGCCAGGGGAGTCTCCCCTAGGCCGTGAGGTTCAGGAGTAAAGGAGGGGCTCCCTTTCAGCGCATGCACTTTTCCAGGTGGCTTGGAGGAACAGCAAGAGAAAAGCAGAACCAAGGAGGGCTTTGGGTTTGGAACCTTCCCAGGGGAGGAGCGGAGAGCAGGGGAGAGACGACGTGCCTGGGAATGGTTGGGGGGACGGAGGGGACCGAGAGCTCAGGAACATACTTACACAGAGCGACTCAAACAGGTTATAGACGATGTAGACCGGCATGACCCAGCTCACCAGGGCGTTGACTTCCCTGCAAGAGCAATGGGGAAGGGCCATTCATTCGGGGCTGGCAGACTGAGCCCACACCTGCCCTGCCCACTGAGAAGTATCGGAGAGAGAAAGAAAGCAAGCGGATGGCCAGGTGAGCCGCCCCACGCATACCTGGCCTCCCCTCCCCACCCCCGCGCACACCTGGCTCTCCTCCTTGCCCCTGCAGCCGTCATGTTTCCATGCATCTCAGCTCAGATCCCGAGGGGCAAACTCGGCCATTGTTCCCAGAATCCCCAGGGAGATCCCATCCCCCCACTCTCCACACTCGTAAGAGCTTGAGTCGGGAGAACATCTGGAGGCTACTCGCCTCCCTTTGTCCCGAAGACACCCGAGACCCAGGATAGGAAATGATTTTACACAAGCCCCCACAGACGGTCTGCAGCAAAGTAAGCCACCGATCTATGTCCATATGGATGCATTATATATACATGTATGTAACACACGCATATATAGTGCATACACTGGGAATATATATAATATACACACATATACAGACACATACACACATATATACCCTGTAGCTACTCTACAGGAAGCAAGAAGACCTGGAAAATCTGGCCCCTGTCAGTAGGTCATGCATACGTCCTGTCCTTGAGCTGATGAGGGGTGACTGACGGGTGTCTGGGAGAGGAAAGCTCTGCTCCAAGCCCATTAAGAGCTTCCCCTACCCCTTCTCCAAAAGTGACCTTAAATCTGGCTCATAGCGGGCTACTTTCCCCCTCAGGGCTTCTCCTGGAGCCCCCAGTTCTGTTCCAGGCTTTTCCTGGTTCACCCAGATGCCGTGTTTCGGGGGTGAGAGGGGTGTGTGTGTGTGGGTATTCAGATATGTGAGATACATACATACATATACATACACATATGGATGATAGGTATATACAGGCACACATACAGGTATAGCTGTCTAGTGGTAGAGCTATACATGGCACATGTGTAACTATACGCCTTCATGTGTGTATGACAGCTCTATACATACACACATATGTACATACACAAGACAGACACAGACAGACAGAGAGACAGAGACAGAGAGAGACAGAGAGACAGAGAGAGACAGAGAGAGAGAGACAGAGAGAGACAGAGACACAGAGAGAGAGAGAGAGAGAGAGAGAGAGAGACCTACGCTGACTTTGTAAACCTGCTAAATGATCTCACTTTTCGGAATCCAGACAACCCTGTCAGACAGGGATTTTCCCGCAGAGCTCCCTGGATAGATTTCAGGAAGTCCATGGATTTGGATGGAAAACAATGACATCTTTATTTCAATAAATCACCTTCCTTTGTCATTTTAAGTATTTGATTTCATCTAATTATAGACATTGTTCTGAGAGGGAATAACAGGTCACCAAAATAGGTCCGTGATTCAGAAAAGTTTAGGAGCCTGGTCTGTGACTAGAAGCTGTGGAGAAATGACTTTCTTGGCAAAAGGAGTTCCCATCTAGAAGTTATTATAATAATGAAATCACAAGCCCGGTCCTTTCCCTAATATATGATCTCCTTGCTTAGGTATGAACACGTATCTCTAGTAGAAGATAAATTTAGAGTCAGAGCCCAGCCATGGCACTGACCCATGGAAGACATTTAATAAGTGTTTGTTCATTGGTTGACAAGTGCTGCATCTTCTCACTTCGTTCTGCCCCATTAGAATGCAAGCTTCTGGAGGGCAGGAGCCATATTTTTGCTTCTTTTTGTATTCTTAGCATTTTTCGCTTTGCCGACCTCATAGTAAGCACTTATTAAATGTTTTGTCAACTGACTGACTATATTGATATCCCCCACAATTAACAGAGTCTGGCATATAGTAAGTGCATAATAAATGCTTTTTGACTACCTGATCATATTTATCTCTCTCAAACTTAACAGGACCTGGCACACAGTAAGTGCCTAATAAATGTTTTTTGATTACCTGATCATATTTATCTCTCCCAAACTTAACAGGACCTGGCACACAGTAAGTGCATAATAAATGCTTTTTGACTACCTAACTATAGGGATATCCACAAACAGTGGATGCCTGACTCTTAATCTGAGCTTGTCAAATGTTTGCCTCCGTTCCCACAGCCCACCAGCCAACATATATAAAATATCAGAGACAGAGGCAGCCAGACATGGACCTTTAGTATGCATATGTGAGGACCCCTCAAGGAGCCCTCCTGGCATGAAATAGGGACCCATGTGGTGCTTGGGGGGAGGGATATCGATTACCTACTCATCATTGGTAAAAATCCATCCCAGGACATCCTTGAAGATGGTTAGCAGGGAGCCAATGACAAAAAAGATGCCAACTGAAAAGGAGAGACAAGCAAAGTTCCGTTAGAAAGAGTCCCTCTGGAACAGCAATATTACATGAAAATCAATTCTTATGGACAGGACTTTCCAACAATGAGATGATTCAGGCCAGTTCCAATAATCTTGTGATGGAGAAAGCCATCTACACCCAGAAAGAGAACTATAGGGACCAAGGGTAGATCACAACATAACATTTATTTTCATACTTTTTGTTCTTTGTCACTTGCATTTTGTTTTCTGACTCATTTTCTTTCCTTTTTGATCTGATTTTTCTTGTGCAGCAAGAGAATTTTAGAAATATTTACACCTATTGGATTTAACATATATTTTAATATGTCAAACATGTATTGGATTGTTTGCCATCTAAGGAGGGGGAAATTTGAAACACAAGATTTTGCAAGGGTCAGTATTGAAAAATTATCCATCTATGTTTTGAAAATAAAAAAAGGGGGAAAAAAGAAATAGTCTTGTCTGGCCCCAGCCTCTTTTTTAGCATCAGTGACCTCAGAATATTCTCGTCCTTAAGCCAGTTTTACATTGGGGCACTTGCCATTACACGGGCACAAAATGACACCTTAGCCCATGTGACATCCCCCAGCATTCTTTTTACTGCCCTATGTGCCCCCAAAGGGAGGGCAGGGCAACTAAGATGCCACCTCATCCATGAAGCCTTCCATGATTGTCATCCCCCTTCTCAAATTTCTCTGGAGAATTTTATTGGGACCTCTTCTTTGTCCTCATCACACTCTATCCAGATTCACAAATTGAGTAGGACCAGATGGGCTAGGGAGGAGCAATGTGGCTAGACAGCAATCCCTTTGGAAAAAAATCTGCTAATTGTACAAATATCTATACCTGTATTCAATTTACATATATTTTACCATGTTTAACATATATTGGATTACTTGCCTTCGAGGGGATGGGGTGGGAGGGAAGGGGGGGAAATTGGAACACATGGTTCTGCAGGGGTCAATGTTGAAAAATTATCCTTGCATAGGTTTTGTTTTGTTTTTTTTAATAGCCTTTTATTTACAGGTTATATGCATGGGTAACTTTACAGCATTAACAATTGCCAAACCTCTTGTTCCAATTTTTCACCTCTTACCCCCCCCCACCCCCTCCCCCAAATGGCAGGATGACCAGTAGATGTTAAATATATTAAAATATAAATTAGATACACAATAAGTATACATGACCAAACTGTTATTTTGCTGTACAAAAAGAATCAGACTCTGAAATATTGTACAGTTAGGTTGTGAAGGAAATCAAAAATGCAGGCGGGCATAAATATAGGGATTGGGAATTCAACGTAATGGTTTTTAGTCATCACCCAGAGTTCTTTCTCTGGGCGTAGCTGGTTCAGTTCATTACTCTTGCATAGGTTTTGAAAATAAAATGCTTCAATTAAAACAATGAAAAAATCTGAAGTGGGACAGCTGGATAGTGCAGTGAGGACCTGAATTCAAATCCAATCTCAGACGCTTGACACATAAACTGTGTGATCTTGGACAAGTCATCTAACCGAGATTGCCTCACCAAAAAAAGAAAAGGAAAAGAAAAAATCTGGCGGTCTGCAAGGTCAGATGATATGGTGACTCTTTAAAAAAATAGCTTGCTCTTTAATAGAGCTTGAAAGGTCCCTCAATAGCCTCATTTTGCAGACCATAAGACTGAATCTTGGAGAAAAATTACTTAGTTAAGGACTCAGGGGTCCTCAAACTACGGCCTTCTGGCCAGATGCAGCAGCTGAGAACGATTATCCCCTTCACCCAGGGCTATGAAGTTTCTTTATTTAAAGGCCCACAAAACAAAGTTTTTGTTTTTACTCTAGTCCGGCCCTCCAACAGTCTGAGGGACAATGAACTGGCCCCCTATTTAAAAAGTCTGAGGACCCCTGCTAAGGTCCTACGGATATTAAGTATCAAGGAAAAGCCTTTGGACAGAGAGCCAGTGGTCTTTCCTCGATCCAGGAGGCTTCTTCTCTGTGGGCATCTCCTCTCTCAGCGGAGGCAGTGTGCTGTGTCGGAAGGCATCCTGGGCCTGTGCCAGAGCACAAGGTTGAAAACCCAGTTTCGTTTTTTGTTTTATTTTGGTTTTTTGGCGAGGCAATTGGGAGTAAGTGACTCGCCAAGAGTTGCACAGCTCATAAGTGTTAGGTGTGTGAGGTCCTAGTTGATATCCATCGTGCCCTCCACCTGCCCCCTCCCCAGTTTAGGTTTTTATAGTTTGGGGCACACACTTGGTTTTTGTCATGGGTGAGGAAAGGGATCATGAAGTCACATTGCAGCTGGAAGGACCCAAAGAGGTGGGCCATCTCATCCAACACCCTTACTTCACAAATGTGGAAAATGGGAGTTTAGATTCAATAACTTGCCGTAGGTCACAGGGCCTAGGGACCGCAGAATCTTTCAGCTTCCAATCCCTTATTAGATTATATACTTTGAGGGCATTTTTGCCCTCGTACTGGTACCTACAGTGCCAAGGTAGAGCCCAGCACAGGGAGGTGCCGAATAAACATGGATCCAAAGGTAGGAAGAAGTGGAGGAGGCCCTGGCTACCTCAGGAAGTAGAGGTAATTGCTTAAATGCATCCTAAATTCTGGCTTGGTTAGAGGGGAGCCTGTCATGGACGGTGAAGCTCCTGGTATTGGGTAAATAAAGGCGCCCTGTTTCTGGAAAGCCCAGAACTGTTTGCATCAACGTGGAGGCAACTTCAGGCGACTGTGAGAAGGAGGAAGGATGACAAGACCCAAGTAATAATAGCTTGAGCAGGTAGAGGCAAGTCCCAGAGAGAGTGGAGACCACAGGGAAGAACAGCAGGTTCTACTGCCCTCTCCCGTCAGAAACTTTCTGCCTCCTCCCATCAGTCTCTCCTCCTCCCCAATTATTGGCAGCCTGAGTCAAAATCCTCATTGTGTCTGAAAGCTCTGAAAGGGCTGCTTGTCCAGAGCAGTAGGCTTCCTGGGAAGGAGGACGGGTCATCCCTAGTGTCAGAGCTAGTGTCAGGGAATGGGATGTGAGGGGTGGATATTTTGATAGTAAATTTGATGGCAAATTGATGGCCATTTAGATAAGGTTCTGGATATGTGTCACTACCTGGAGGGGAGGAGCAGGATCTAGGTTCCTCATCTATAAAAATACAGATTTTCATTTTATGAAAGTTTTTTCAATACTTATGACTATGTGACTTCACTGGGACAGTTTCCTCATATGTGAAACGAAGGGTTCACAAGCGAGGTCCCTTCCAGCTGTTATCATAGAAGCCCGAGAGTATTGGCCCCTGGAGATGAGGATGGGGGAGTGTTCTAAAACCAGCCTGACTCATTTCAGAAATTTCTCCAGGGAGAGCCTTGGTGGAGAAGCAGGACATAGGAGAGAGAGTCACAATTTCAGAGACAGAACCGAGTTTGAGTCTCACCTTGGGCATATCATGTTCTTGTGGCCCTGGGCAAGTCTAGGAGGTGACCCTCTGAGAAAGAGGAAGCTACAGTGCACTGACTGTAGAGGGAATTCTCTCCATCAACGAAATCACAAATTTGGATTCCCCCTCCCCTCAAAAGGGACCCTTGTGAGAGATGAAAGTGTGGTGGATAGAGAAGCAGCCCTGAAGTCAGGAGGACCTGAGTTCAAATTTGACCTCAGACACTTAATACTTATTAGGCAAATCATTTAACCCCAATCGTCTCACCCTACAAAAATTGTTTTTTAAAAAAAGTGCCCTATAAGTAGTGATTTCTGAATTAAGTTGGGAGCAGGGGATGGGATTGAATCTGGAGATCAGGGGAAAATGGCAGCAATCATTATATTAACCCCCAATCCATCCTGGAACTTAGAGAAATCTACAGGAACATCCCTGTCTACTAGAAAGCACTTGGCTAGGTCTGCACAGGGGATGTGCTCAACGGCGATGGAGAAGAAATATCCCGAACCCGGGTCCAGACGCAAAGTCTGGGAGCAGACTGGAGAATAGCCATTTACGTACCAGTGCATAGCACCCCAGTAACCGAAGATCTCTTAGCCGCCTGAGTGTCCCCGGCACCCAGTGCGTTCCCCACTCTGACGCAGACAGCAGAGCCAAATCCAAGAGGAATCTGGAATCAAAGAGATGAAGGTGCGATGAAAAGCCCCCTCCCTTTTTCGCAGATACTTATGGGCGTTGCACAATCTGCTGGGCTCCTCCGTGTTTGGTTAGTTTTGCTGAGCTGCTTCCCCTCCCTCCTTTCTTTTTTCTCCTATGTTACAAAGGTTGGGAATGGAGTGATCTATCTGGAAATGGAGGGGATAGGAAAACAGAAGTTATCCATAAAAATAAAGAAAAACTGTCTGGGTTTGTGAGTGTCTTTAGAAAGGCGCACAAAATTGCTCTAGAGTGGAGACTTTTTTTTAGGATGCTTTTTCCCCCTCCTTCCCCACTTCCTGGGAAAGGCTAGTGAGGAAAAAGGCAGGTGCAGCCATAGCAAGGGAAAAGCACCCTGGGAAGGCACTGAGAGGGCAGCTGCTGGTGGGCAATCAACTTCAAGAATAGTGATTGACGTCTGCTAGAGAGAGGTCCCCTAGGATGCTCCAGGGATCTATCCATGGTGCTGTCCTATTGAAAATCTCTGCCACCCCCATGAATGGATAAAGGCATAGAGAACATGCTTATCAAGAGTTTGGATGACTACACAGAATTCCCAATCCCTCTATTTTTGTCCGCTTGGACTTCTTATTTCCTTCACAGGCTAATTGTACACTACTTCAAAGTCTGATTCTTTTTGTACAGCAAAATAACTGTTTGGACATGTATACATATAATGTGTTTAATTTATACTTTAACATATTTAACATGTATTGGTCAACCTGCCATCGGGGGGAAAGGAGGGAAAAAATTGGAATGAAAGGTTTCGCAATTGTCAATGCTGAAAAATTACCCAAGCATATAACTTGTAAATAAAAAGCTATAATTTAAAAATAAGTAAATAAAAAGTGTTTGGATGACAGAAAGCTAGAGAGGAGAGACGGAGAGATTGAGAGACAAGAAGGCAGGAAGGCAGAGGAAAGGGGCTTATGCAGACACGTAGATGGTCTATTAGTTCCTGATCCCATCGTCTAATGGCAAAATTTGCCTCTGCCTTAAAATGATCAATAAATATCAAGCCTGTAAATTCCCCTCTCACTGTCAGCCTTGGAAATGCCCTCAATTTAATTATAAGTAGAATATTTTCATTAATTTGAGCAGAGATTTTAACTGGAAAATAATGCAGCATGAATTTTTAGCCCTTTTTTCAAAATCCAGAACCCTTTTGGCAGGATGATTAAGCCTATGGGCCCCTTCTCGGAATCACATTCTTAAATGTATAAAATAAAATACAAAAGAAATCAATTATTTTGAAGTAATTATAAAAATATCTTTTGAAGAATTCACATTGCTCTAAAGATAGGAGAAGTGAATCCCCAGTGGGTCCTGGAGCAACACATTTATGTTGCTGGGGCCTCAGTTTCCCCCTCTGTAAAAGAAGACATCGGATCAGATCATCCCAGTTCTAAATCCCAAGGACAGTCAATAGGAGCCAGATAGGGAAAGTTTACAAGGACAAGGGACATGGATTCCCAAGCTCTCTTGCCTCTTCCTTCAAGCCTCAGAAGGAACAAGACTTTTACTCTCACCATGTACATAATAGTTGACACCTCATAAATTATGGATTGGGCAGACAGCTCCACCACGCTGAGCAGACCTAGGAGAAAACAAAATGTTGAGGAACATAGGATGGTGCAGCCTTCCCCAGCTTGTGCCAGATACAAGCCAGGCGGCCCCAGAAAGAGGGGGAAAAGGTGCCAAAACCTCAATTAATGGAGAGAGTTCTAGACCTGGAACTGAGATTCTAAATTCGGCCTAGATATTTACTGTGGCATAACCCTTAATCCTGTCATTTAATCCTTAACCCTTAATCACTTAATCCTGTAGCCTTTAGTCACTTAATCTGGTTTGCCAGAGTTTCCTCATCTGTAAAATGGGGATAATAAGAACTCCTACCTCCTAAAGTTGTTGTAAGGATCAAATGATAAATTTGAAATGATAATTATAAAATAATTATAAATATTTATAAAGCAGTTTGCAAACGTTAAAGAGACAGTTTCTTAGTAGCTGTCATCCCATGATCTTATAAAACTTCTCCAGGAAGCTGGTCCTACACAGACGGCTCTCATTATGAGGACGTTTTCTGACGTTGAGACTACCTCCACCTCTCCCTGATTTCCACTGGGGGCAAGCAGAACAAAGCTGATGGATCTGCCAGCTGGTAATCCTCAAACAGGAGGAAACGGCTCTCCCGTCCTTCCTCCAGCCTCTGCCAACGGCTCTGCGAAAGACAAGGTCTCACCTATGAGGAGGCTCCCAATCTCATAAGCCCACCACTCGATACAGATCATGAGCATGCCCGGGATGGCCAGAGACAAGAAGGCTTCCCACTCCTGCAGGCACTGGAGGGACCACCCTGAGAAGAAAAAAAAGCGGGGGGGCTGGAATGATGTCATGCAGCATAGGAGGGCTCTGGGGGCTCCTGAATAATCCCAGCTAAGCCAGCCTTCCCATGGAAGTAGCCCAGATGAAACCATAAGGCACAGTGGAGCCTGCCAGGGCTTTTGGACCCAGAACTGGGGTCGGGGTAGGGTGGGTGGCAGGGCCAGTGGCTGGGCCAAGTTCAGTTGAGATAATGGGAGCTCTAAGGCACGATCATTTCCGTGCATGCATGACTGAGGTAGGTGAGACACAGGGCATGGGAGTTGAGGAGACTGAGTAACTGGGAAATTGGGTTGGTGGGTCATAGGATAGATTTAGAGTTGGAAGAGACTTGGGGGACCAATGAGTCCTCACTTGACAGATGAGGAAACCGAGGCACAGAGAGGCCAGATAAAGGCAGGATCACATATCTGTTATGTGGAACCCAGGCCTGCCTTCTTGCCCTGGTGTAGTAAAGCAACCAAACTGGGTGGGGTGGAGGGGAGGATTTTATAACAGCATTTTCCCTAAAAAAAGATCAAGGGTAAGGAACGCTAAATTTGAAAATGAAAAGGACCTTAAAGGCCATCTAGTCCAACACCCATTTTACAGATGGGAAAGCTGAGGCCCTGAGCAAGGAAATGATTTGCCCAAGAACTCATAGGGAGTGGATAGGGAAACTTGGATTTTCACTCTGGTTCTGACTCTAAATCTAGAGATCGGTCCATTGTTCTATAAAAGAATAGGGCTCTAGAAATGGTGCCATAGGAATGGTGGGCAGAAGAGGACAGGAAATGGAAGACAAGAGTGGTCAATGTTTACCGTCCCATGGGTGGGACCAGTCCCATGGACTGGTTAACTGCTTTGCTTTGGATCCCACCCCCTGCCCTGCCTCCAGCAGATCCCACATTGTCCCAGACTCAGGACTCATCTGACGCCATTCCCCTGGCCTGCTGGGAGACACCAGGGAGAAGTAATAGCTGGGTCACAGCTTGGGGACCAAAGCAGGGGGGCAGGTGGTGCAAAGGTGGGAAAGGAGTCAGGACAGCAATTAAGCCCCCCAGGGAAGACATTAGGCCCCTCTAGAAGTCGGCACCTGGAGCAAAACCTCAATTGTTTGAGTTTATTTCCAACTTCTGTAGGGCAAGGGCATTGGTGGTCACTGCCTAATTTGAGAACTTCCCTTCATCCTCCACCAGAGTTCTGGTGCCATTTCTGCCACTAACTTATTCTGGAACCTTTAATTTTTTTAACTATTCTAACCTCTTTTTAACTATTTGAAGCCTCAAGTTTCTCATCTGTAAAATGAGAAGAATAATCCTATTTCCTGATCCCTTATTGCCTCACAGGGCTATTGTGGAGATTAAATGAGACAGGAAGTTCTGGAAAATGTTGAAAAGGCATAATGACTCATTAAGAGGTGGTGGGTAGGGGGAAAGAACATTGGCTTCAGAATCAAAAAATGTGGATTCAAACCCCATATTTGAAGCTTATTACCTGAGGGAACCTGGTTCTCAGTTTCCTCATCTGAAAAATGAAAAGATTAGACCAATGGGATTCTGAGGTCCCTTACAGTTCTAGACCATGATCCTCATGCCCAGACACACCTTGTATCTCGGCCTAAAAAGCCACGTGTGCTGCAGAACTGAATCGTGTGTTCCTGCTGGGACAGGGATTGGGGGGAACAGACAGAGAGACCCTTGGATGGGTCAGACCAGTAAGAGAGAGAACACTGTACCTCCCCATGTTTCCAGGTAGAGTTTTCTCACCACAACATACAGGAAAAGGGCAATGGCCTGGATGAACTGGGAAATGGTGTTAGCCAAAGCAGAGCCCCTAGGAAAGAAGAAAAAGGAAGTAAAGGAAGGTCCCAGGTGGGAAAACTTCTTTGGAGCCCTCTGTCTCTGCTCTCCACACCCATCCTATGGGCTTGTACACCTTCCCACCTTGGTAGATGTTGAAACCAATCATGATAATGAGTATAGTAATAATAGTAGTAGTGGTGATGATGGTAATGGTAGTGGTAGTAATAGTCACAGTAGTAGTGGTAGTAGTAGTAATAGGAGTAGTGGCAATAAAAGTAGGAGTAATAATAATAGGAGTAGGAGTAATGATAGTAGTAGTAGTGGTGATGGTAGTAGTAGTAATAGTAATGGTAGTAGTAGTGGTGATGGCGGTAATGGTAGTGGTAGTAGTAGCCACAGTAGTAGTAGTAGTAGGAGGAGGAGTACAAGTAGTAGTAGTGGTAATAGGAGTACGAGTAATAATAATAGGAATAGGAGTAATGATAGTAGTAGTAGTGGTAGTGATGGTAGTAGTAGTAGTAATAGTAATGGTAATAATAGTGTTCTATAATAGTAATAGTAATCAAAGTAGGAGTAGTGGTAGTAGCAGTGGTGATGGTGGTAGTGGTAGTAGTAGTCACAGTAATAATGGTAGTCCTAGTAATAGGAGTAGTGGTAATAAGAGTAGGAGTAATAATAATAGGAGTAGGAGTAATGATAGTAGTAGTAGTGGTGGTGATGGTCGTAGTAGTAATAGTAATGGTAATAATAGTGTTGATAATAGTAATAGTAATCAGAGTAGGAATAGTGGTAGTAGTAGTGGTGATGGTGGTAGTAATAATAATATTAGTCATAGCAATAGTAGTAGTAGTAGTAATAGTAATAGTAGTGACAGTAGTGGTGGTAATGATAGTAGCAACAACAATAATAATAATAATAAAATAATAATAAAAATAAAAGTACAGGGACAGTGGATAGAGCAACCCACCCTGAAAACAAGAGGACCTGAGTTCAAATATGGCCTCAAACACTTAATACTTACTAGCTGTGTGACCCTGGCAAGTCATTTGACCCCAATTGTCTCAACAAAATAAAAATAATAATAATTGTAGTCATAGTAGTAGTAGTTGTTGTAACAATGGTGGTGGTAGTAATGGTAGTGGTGGTAGTTCTAGGAGGAGGAGCAGTCATTGTATTTTAGTAGTAAATGCTTACATAGACTACCCACGAGGCAGCCTGTTCTCTCCAGTAGTAATTTGCTATTGGGCTTGAGCCCACATGACACAGTTGGGGGCTGTCCACACTTGATATCACAAAACATGGCCTGGGAGGCATCACCATCGCTTCCTGCCCTGTCTTTCCTGTAGGAAGCTTTTTCCTTCTCTTTTTCCTTCTTTAACGTTTTCTCTCAGGTTTTGCCCCTTGGTAGCCGATACAGGACGTTTTGCCCTTTACCCATCTCTTCCCTATTGGAGGCCATTCCCTCCATCCCTGACCCCACAGACTGACACTAACTGTATGATCTTGGGGGAATCAATGAGCCTTTATCTGCCTCCGTTTACTTATCTGTAAATCAACAATCAATTGTTAACAACCTACGATATGCCAGCTGCTGTTCTAACTGGATCATATCGGCTGACTGCCAGGGTGGTTTTGAAGCTCAGATGTGACTGTTATTATCATTAGTTTTCCGATTGTTATTGTACCACAAACATTCTTCCTTCTTTCGTAATGACCAGTTGCAACTTACGGCACTCCCAGATTGAAAATGTAGACAAAGATGTAGTTAGCCAAGCCATTGACACCATTTCCCAGAATGCTGCTGAGAACCTGAGGCCAGACAATGCCCTGAAATACAAAAAAACAGGAACCCATCCGTGAGTCTGGGTGGGAGTAACTTGTGTAGCTGTGACTTTGTCTTTGTGAGTGTGTCTGGCAAGGTACAATAATGGAGGGATGGGGGCCCTAGAAGGGGTCCCAGGATGCAAGGGTCAGCTTTGGATGCCTGCAGGTCTTTAGATGGGGCTCTTGTGAGTGTGATTTAAGGGAAGAAGTAGTGATGATAGAAGGGACCAATCTGGGGAAGGTGGAGAAGCCATGAATTTGGTCCCCAGTTCTTCTGTGGCCTGGCTATGTTCTTCCTTCTCTGAGCCGCTTCATTGCTCATAAAATATGGGGGAGGGTCTCCAGAGCCCCTTTTGGAGCTGAGATTCTAAGTGCTGGGCCAGGAGCACACAAACTCCCATGACCAGGACCCTTCTTAGCGATTGTGAGAGAAAAGAAAAGAAAAGAAAAGAAAAGAAAAGAAAAGAAAAGAAAAGAAAAGAAAAGAAAAGAAAAGAAAAGAAAAGAAAAGAAAAGAAAAGAAAAGAAAAAAAGAAACAGAATTTAGGTTGGCCCTAGGAAACCGCCCAGCCTGGGAGAGGGCAGGGACTAGAGGGAGTGGTGAGGAGGGAAGCTATTTGGACCACATCATCCAGGATCTAGATAGGGCAGGAATGTCACCATACCTGATTTTGCAGATATTTCACTTCCAAGGCATAAAGGAAAATTGCCTGGTGGGAAAAATATACATCTGTGTTAGGGCTCCTTGGAGGGGCTAACCATTGGCAAAATTCTGAAAAGCGGGCGTCTGCCTATTTCATCCCAGAATTCCTTGCCTTCCCTACTCAGCAAGGGCCTGGCGTTCTTTGTACAAATGCACCCACCCGGCCTGCCTCTCCCCACTCCGAGCCACGGTGATTTTCCTAAAGCAGATCTGACCTTGTCGCCCCTTACTCAATAATGGCTCCCTACTGCCTCCAGGATCACATACAAACTCCTGTTTGCTGTTCAAAGTCCTTCACGACCCAGCTCCCGCCTGCCTTTCCAGACGCCTTACACCTCGGTCCTCAGCACACGTCCTTGGACCCAGTGACCTCCTGGCTGCTCCACAAACAGGACCCCATCTCTGGGCTCACGCGCAGTCTGGTGACCCCCCAGGACCCTTCTCAGCTGCCCCAGGTCTGCCATTCAATCCCAGCCTCCTTTCAGCTCCTTACAGGCAACCATCTGCCTGGCAGGATCAAGGAGATAAGAGCGGGACATCCTTCTCTTGCCTTGATCTGGACTTTCTGCCTGTCACATGGACACAATCTGACCAAGCTTCGGATCAAAATCACCAAGTTTCCGCACGTGTGAGAATGACCAGACCTGAGCGGTCAAGTACAAGCCACTAGGATTTCGGTGGTTCCTTCCATTGTACCGGGAGCGGCAAAACAGGCCCCACCTCGGGTACCTTCCCTGTCCAAGAGACACCCAGTCCCTGGTTTTGATACAGCCCCTCCCCACTCAATTAGCCAGTTAGATTTGCTTGCTGTTTGGTGATACGTTTGTCCATGATCCTCGTTGGTCTAAGCGATGGCCAACGACTCTCCTTTTGGTAATAACCGGCTAGTTTGTTAATAAAATGATTGATTTACCACCCGCCCAAAAATGATCATCTCCCCTTAGAGGTAATTGAGAGAGAAGGGGAACTCACAGGAAGAGCAGGAATGAAGTTCATCACATATTCCTGAGTGATCCTACAAGCAACACAAAGAAACTTTAGTGAAGTTCTAAAGTGACAAAGGCCACTCCAGCTTCCATTTGCCTAGTGATGGGGTTCTGCATCTTGATCTGTTCTTCTCTTTCTGAGTCTATCTCTCTATCTCTCTCTGTCACTCTGTCCCTTTTTCTCACTCTATCTGTCTCTCTGTCTCTACCTTTCTATGTCTCTGTCTCTCTATCTCTGTCTCTGTCTCTCTGTCCCTCTTTCTCACTCTATCCCTCTCTTTCTCCATACTGATGCTCAGTGGTAAATTTCTTTAAATAAAAAAAGAGGTTAATAAAACCCCAGTTCTCCATGATCTCCCTGCCTGTTGGTCTTCAAGAACTGCTTATGGCTTGAACCACCCACCCTGGGATCAGACGGGGGATGTCCTTGAACCCTTCATCCTGATGCTCTCACCCGCCACCCCACATGATCTAGCTCCGTTCAGACTAGCTCTGGAGGGCTTTCCAGCTTGGCCGGGCCTGCCTGAGCTGGTGTTCTTGTGTTTCAGGGCTTGCGTTTCAGGCCCTGAGAACCCAGGATCCTCCCCAGGCCACCACAAGCCATCAGAGGAGGACTCCATTGGAAATGCTCTCTCGCCATCACTTCTGAGGCTTTGAAGGATGGAAGCTCCTTGAGGGCAGGGATCATTTTTGTGAGTTTTGTGTTTTTGCCTCTCTTTGTATCCTCTGTGCTTAATACAGGACTTGACTCACAGTAAGGGCTAGCGAGGTAGTACAATACAGTACTAATGTATAGACAGGAAGACCCGAGTTCAAATCCCACCTCAGAAACTTACAAGCTGTGTGATCCTGGACAAGTCACTTAACTCTGCCTCAGTTTTTTCATCTATAAAATGAGCTGGAGAAGGGAATGGCAAATTGCTCTTTGCCAAAAAAAAAACCCAAATGGGATCATGAAACTACTGAACAACAACAAAGACATTATAATAGTAGTAATAATAATAATAATTAATAGAATGCTTCCTGTGTTCCAGGCACTGTGCTAGGAGCTTTACAAATATCATCTCACCTTATCTTCACAACAACCCTAGGGGGTTGTTGCCATCATTAGAAATTACCAAGAGTTGGTAGCCTGAGACTTTGGCAGTCCAGGGTGTCCCAAAAGTCTTAGTGTGGTTTTAAACCTGAATAGTTTGAATACCCTGTATATAATTTAGGATTCAGAGATAACGCCCATACTGATGCTTGTCATTTTTAAACAAAAGATAAATAAATGCAAATTAAAATCCATTAACAGGGTAAGGCAGAACAATTAGCATAACTATTCCCACAAAAAAAGATAACCTAATAAATTAGCATCTATTAGCATCGGAGATATGATCTCTGAGAAACCAGCCCAGCTGCCCTCTTTCTCTCAGTCATGTCCCATGATCTCTTTAGAACATAGTTGCTGAGAAGTGTTAGCAGTACACGCCAATATTAGGTTGTTTCTGTCCCATTAAGAGTATGAGGTAGAATCTTCCTAAATTAAAAACTGGCCTCTGTCTGTCCTTCTGTCCTGCAGTCTGTCCTTCACAGAGTTATCATTATTATAGTTCCACTGAGCTATTAACTGAAGCTTGGCTGACAGGCTTTGCTGACCTGGGTTAGGAGCCCTCAAGCCACCAAGAACAGTCGGACAGCCAGAAAATGCCAGTGGGGGAGTCTGGGTCCCGCCTCAGGAGGATGCACCAAGCTGAGTACCATTCACGTCAAAGACATCAATTAAGTAACATCAAGCTCAATAAGCCGGGGTTGGCCAAGGGGCCCCTCCCCCTCCCCCATTTCCCAGGGAGCCCACTTGGGCCCTTGGGGACGTCGGGGTCAGGAGTCTCACCTGGACACGTCGGGGTCTTGCCTGAGGAGGAGAAGGATCTCCTCTGTGTTAATGAAGAGGGCCCAGCAGGGGAAGCAGCACAGCAGCAGGATCAGGATCCCCCTTTGCAGGATGACCCCCACGTGCTTCTTGTTGGCGCTTCCATAAGTCTGGAAAAGAGCACGAGACGACCAAGGGCAGGAAGGCCTCATTAAAATCCCGCTCAGACGCTCGCTATCGGGGTGACTTTGCTCAGGTCACTGATCTGCCTGAACCTCGGGTCCCATCTGTAAAGTGAAGGGGTTCTTCTAAGGTCCTTTCCCACTTTAAACCTGTGACTGGAGGATTCTGGGAGCCCCGACCCAGTCTGACTGAGCAGACACGGAACCTGTTAGAGTCGCCACTGGGGGGGGCCGCCCAGGCCAGCCCCAGGTTCCCATGGAAAGTGGCAGGAAGAGTCCTAGACCCTTTCAATGAAGATGTCGGTTGGTGAGACTCTGGAAGGGGACATGGTAATTGTGAGGAGTCAGGAGGATTTTGTCATGAACAGGTCCCAGCCCACCTTGGAGCCAAAAAGGAGAAATGAGCAAAATGGTGGTGGATGGGAAGAGGGGACTTACTGGAGTGGGACACTGCCTGCCCATAAAGTCAGATTTTTTTAGTATGTTGGTTAGTTTTACTACTCCCCACTTTGAAAACTTCTTCATTATCAGAACTCTCTCTTTTTCATTTTCTCTCCTTTCCTCTCTGAAGGAGGAGGAGGAATACACTGAGAAATAGAATGGTAAAAAATCAAAAATTTTAATCTAAATTCATTTTAAGAAAAAAAAAACAGGTCACCATAATGTTCCTTTCTTCCTTCCTTTCTTTTTTCTCTCTTTCTTCCTTCCTTCCCCTCTTTCTTACTTTCTTTCCTTTCTCCCTCCCTCCTTTCTTTTTTCTTCCTTTCTTTCTTCCATTTCTTTTTTCCTTCCTTTCCTTCCTTTTCTTCCTTCTTTCCTCCCTTCTTTTTTTTCTTCTTTCCTTTCTTGTAACTAGAGGCATTTAAGGAGTAGAATGAATAAAGAGCCAACTTTGGGGTCAGGAAGGCCACTATTCCTATTTGGGGTAGCTAGGTGGGGAAGTGGATAGAGAACCAGCCCTGAAGTCAGGAGGACCTGAGCTCAAATCTGGCCTCAGACACTTAACACTTCCTAGCTGTGTGACCCTGGGCAAGTCACTTAACCCCAAATGCCTCAGCAAAAAAATGTGTTGAGTTGAATGGAAAAGGGGGACATTTTGAGAAAGAGGTTTAAAGGATATTCTGTTTTTCACTGAAATAAAAGGCCAATCATTTGGGAGTAAAAATAGTTGGGAGACTCAAGTAGAAGAGGCAAAGAATGGAGCAGCCTTTGGAAAATAAAATGAGGAGGCAGATTAAAGTAGAAAGTACTGAGCAGTGACAAAAGCCTCATTCAGAGACAGCTGGTGGCTCAGCAGACAGAGCAGGAAGACCTGAGTTCAAATCCAGCCTAAAATGCAAATTATCTATGTGACCTTGGACTTTTCATGTCCTTTCACTTCTGTCTGCCTCAGTTTCCTCATCTGTAAACTGGAGATAATAATAGCACCTATTTCCAAGAGCTATTCTGAGGATCAGATTAGATATCTGTAAAACACTTAGCATAGTAACTGGCACATATTATTCCCTCCCCACCTCCAATAGACATCCTAAATCACTCTATCAGCTCTAGTCTGGACCTGATAAAGCAGGCAAAACCTCTTTAGGAACCTCCTTTTCTGACACTACTCTCCCTTCTTCTACTCCCTCATGCTTCCCCCCAGATGTTCTAGGTCTTTCCCTCCTTCCTTATCTCCTGTGAAAATCTATCCGTCCTATTTTATGTTCTCTTCCCTCATGGTTCAGCCTTCTGAAATGAGTCATCCATTCATTTATTCTATAAACATTTATTAAACACCTTATATGTACAAAGCAAGATGCTGGCTCTACGGCAGGGGTAGAAAGCTACCCTGGGATGGATAAGCAGCTGATAGGGAGGAATATTTGGTAACTATGGTAAATACCATATTTAGGCAGGACCTAAAGTCCTAGTGATCATGAAAAAAATGTATATTGAACAGTTTTGTGATCCTAAAATTTGTTATGTATGAAATAGTTTTCTTTCTGAAAAATTAATCTTAGTGTTTTGTTTCTTAGGTGCATCTGCATGGCAAATGCTCCTATTTTTTTCTTTTCATATTCCATATTGAATATGAGGCACAGGATGGTTTTCCTGAAGAGCACAGGAACCCCACTCTGGAAATACAAAAATAAAAGTTGGAAAGAGCCTCTGGCTTCAAAGAGCTGACTTTCTATTGGTCTGTACTGATGTCTTTGGGGACATGTAAGGGCTGATGTATTTTAGCAAGAAACCTGTTTGGGTTGGGCTGGGAGCCCTCTAGAGGCAAAGGATTAACTCAGATGAGGATCTCGGGGCTGGCTGGTGGAGGAGACGCTTTACCATGGGGGTGGAGGAGCCCATGGACAATTGGGTATCTGTTCATGTGTGGCACGCTACCCAACAAAACAGGATCTCAGGCTGATAGCATCAGAACTGAGGCCTCCCACACAAGCACTTTCTGTCTGCGAGAGCTCTTGGCCTCCTGCAACTCCTAAGCAGAGACCAATTGTAGGAAACTTTTCCTAGTCAAGCCTCAAGTGGACTTTGTACCACTTCTGAATTCTGCTCTGAGTGTGGGGAATGGCTGTTGGGGTAGAACAGGGCAAGATTAAGCCCTTTTCTTACCAAAGCCTCTGAAATACTCCAAGATCGAAATTCCTCTAAATATTCCAGGACTGAAATTCCTTCAAATACTCCAAGACCAAAAGCTCTTTAAATACTCCAGGACTGAAATTCTTTCAAATACTCTAAAACCAAAAACTTGAAACACCTAAGACCAAAAGCCCTTTACCTGAAAACCAAAAATCCATGCCTCTGGTATCTTTTAAACCCTCTTCCCAGAGCCAAACTAGCTTCTCCAAACAATCTTTTACATCACAGGTCCAAGCTCTCGATCCAGATCGAAAGGATAATTGAGGAAAATATTTAACAGAATAAACAACATGAAGACATAGTGATTCTATGACTACGTGTTTTTCTAAGTCAGAATGTCAAGCCATTCTTCGGTTTCTATTTGTTTGGCTCGTTTCTGTTTGTGCCCGACATTCCTGGTCCAGCCAACAATCCCTTAAGTATTTAGAAACAGCTTTCATCTCTCTTTCTTCTTCTTTCCTCATTCTCTCTCTCCTCCCTTTTGGTTTCTTGTTCTCCCTCTGTTCTGGAGGTTCTTCCTGGTTCCTCCCGAAATGTGATGACCAGCACTGAAGGTACCTCTGGTCTGGCCTGGGAAGAAAGTGGTTGGACCACTGGCTCCTATGACCGGATGCCTTTTTAATTTTTCTAACAGACCTTTATTAATAAAGAAATAATAATTATTATTTAATAATTACTATTAAATGATTTAATTTAATTAATAACCAAGAAGTGCAGATCAGCAGAGAACCTCCTGGGAATCTGAGCAGTTCATGGCTTCTCCAGTGGCTCAGAACCAGGATGGGTCCAAGATGGGCCCGGTCCTCCTGACTCTGGATTGCCTCTGGACTTTGCCTTAATTTCCCAGATCCTCCTCCTCTCTCCAGGTAGCCTAAAATGGCTTTAGCTTTCTAAGACGTTACCTACTTGGCCCCCTAATCTGTGGACTAATTCATTTCGGGGGGAGGGAGGGAGAGCCTGTGTTCAGCTGTGGATTCTAATTAAGTCGGTTCTAACTCAGAGTGGAGCAGCAGGCGGTTTATCTGAGCCTTCCCTGGAACAAATGAGACGCGGGATCCTCATGTAGAGGAGGGGAAGCAGCTCTTACCTGAGACATCAGGGTGTCGCAGGCCGACGCCATGCCGTAGCCCACCGAAACTCCGCAAATGTTGACAAACTAGAGCAAGAAAACACCAAGTTTGTCCATCGGCACACATCCATTAGCCCACTACTGTTTATGGAGAATGGTGAGGGAGGTGAAGGGAGGAGAGAAGAAAAGAGCCTACTGTCTGTCCTCAAGAAGCTTTCGTTCTAGCCGGGGAGACAAGTACATCTGCGTCTCTACACAAAGAAATACCAGGTAAGAGGGGGATGAAAGCATCAGGGCCTGGGGAAGGTCCCCCTTCTCGGAGGAAGCTGGCGGACGCCCCACATCCTATGCAGCCAGCCACAGGTGGCTCTTCTCCTGCTGGATCTGGGCAGGAACCCTGAGGATGGGAGGTCCTCGAGGGGTCTCAGCAGAACTGAAGCCTCTCCCAAGGTGGGATGGTTGCCCCCCACCCCTTCTCCCAAACGAACAGAGCAGAGTCCTCACCGCCACGGCCAGGGTCACGGAGGCCAACTCCAGCTTTCCCAGGTGCCCACAGAACACGGTGCTCACCACAAAGATCATGAAAATTAATAGCTGGAACAGGAACTAGAGGGAAGGGGGAAGGGAATAAGCATACATTAAGCACCTGTTATATGCAAGCATTGTGCTAAATATGTTTCAAATATTATCTCATTTGAAAAAGGCCAAATTCATTTCCAAAATATATAGAGAATGGACTCAAATTTATAAGAAATCGAGCCATTCTCCAATTGATAAATGATCAAAGGATATGAACAATTTTCAGATGAAATTGAAACTATTTCTACTCATATGAAAAGATGCTCCAAATCATTATTGATCGGAGGAATGCAAATTAAGACAATTCTGAGGTACCACTGCATACCTCTCAGATTGGCTACGATGGCAGGAAAAGATAAGGATAAATGTTGGCAAGGAAGTGGGAAAACCGGGACACTGATACATTGTTGGTGGAGTTGTGAACAAATTCAACCGTTCTGGAGAGCGATTTGGAACTATGCTCAAAAAGTTATCAAACTGTGCATACCCTTTGACCCAGCAGTGTTACTACTTGGCTTATATCCCAAAGAAATACTAAAGAAGGGAAAGGGACCTGCATGTGCAAGAATGTTTGTAGCAGCCCTAGTTGTTGGAGTGACCAAAAACTGGAAACTGAGTGGATACACATCAGTTGGAGAATGGCTGAATAAATTATGGTTTATGAATATTATGGAATATTATTGTTCTGTAAGAAATGACCAGCAGGATGATTTCAGAGAGGCTTGAAAAGACCTTATTAATAACTAATAATCAACAAATTGATGGTCAGTGGTTTTCTCTTGGAGAGACCATGAACTGATGCTGAGTGAAGTGAGCAGAACCAGGATTATTATACACGGCGACAACAAGATTATATGATGATCAATTCTGATGGACGTGGCTCTGTTCAACAATGAGATGAATCAAACCAGTTCCAATAGAGCAGTAATGAACAGAACCAGCTACACCCATAGAAAGAACACCGGGAACTGGGTGTGGACCACAACATAGCATTTCCACTCTTTCTGTTATTGTTTGTAGCATTTTTGTTTTTCTTTCCAGGTTATTTTTATCTTCTTTCTAAATCTGATTTTTCTTGTGTAGCAAGACAATTGTATAAATATGTAGACATATATTGTGTTTAATATATACTTTAACATATTTAACATGTATGGGACTACCTGCTGTCTAGGGGAGGGATGGAGGGAAGGAGGGGAAAAGTTGGAACAGAAGGTTTTGCAAGAGTCAGTGTTGAAAAATTACCAATGCATATGTTTTGTAAATAAAAAGCTATAATTTAAAAAAAAAAAAGAAAAGAAAAGAAGGCCAATTCAAGACATCCAACTTAGAGCTAAATGCTCTAAATTTAGGTAAAATTAGAGTTAAATGCTCCAGCGGAAACAGGATTTAAATTCTGGGCTTCTGACTCTGAATGCAGAGCTCTCGCCACTACACTAACTGAGCATGATGGATGCTCCCAAAGTAACAGCTCTCTGGATACTTCCAGCAGGTCTGTGCTCAGCTCATCTCAATTCAAAGCTTTTTAAGCACCTACTATATGTCCTGCACCAAGCCCAGGCACAGGAGCTACAGAGATAAAAAATGAGGCTGGGGTGGGTTTCTCCATCAGCAGTGAGGGGCCCTACTTGCTCTCCTAGCTCTTGGGGAGCAAATACACATATGTGTACATATGCACAGAATGAATAGCATCTGCCCGTGGCTGAGTCAAAAATCAGGAAAAAATACAAGGGCACAGAGAAGCAAGAGAAAGGTGCTATGATGAAGTCACTACTGACTTGGAATCCCTTTTATAAACATAATCATAATCATAGTCAATGCTTATATAGGATAAACTTTCTAGTTTATAATGTGCTTTACAAATAGTATCTCACTTGAAGCTTATACCCATTTTACAGATAAAGAAACTGAGGCAGATTAGTAAAGTGATTTGTCTAGAGTCACACAGCTGGGAAGGGTCTGGGGTTGGATTTGACTTCAGGTTTTCCTGATTTTTAGTCTGATCCATTTATTCAGCCATCCCCCTATGTATCCTGCCCTACTCTACCATACCTATGCCCTGAGAAGGCTTAGGTGATGAAAAAGTCCTGCTTAGAACTCCCATGATGATCGAAATAGGGAAATTGGCAGGGAGATTGGAGGGAGGGAGCTGAGGGTCTGGGAAGTCTTCTCCTTTCCCAAGGACACAGGAAGATTCATTGTGACATGGTCACTCGTGGATTCCACTGGAGAAAGTGGTGGGGAGGGGGATCTAGTTTAGGAATGGGCAGTGAAAAATTAAATTAATTAATTTTAAAAAAAGAGAGAGAGTAGGGCGATGATGGACTCCACCTCTGGCTTCCCGGCCCATCCTTCTGTCTCCCACCCCATTTAGGAGTTGTCCCTGGGATGAAAGCCCCTTCCCTTTTGGCATTTACTATTCTACTACCATGACCTCAAAGTCCTATCTGAGCCTCAGTTTCCCCATCTGGAAAATTAAGGGATTGGATTAAATGATCTCGAAGGTCCCAACCCAACAGTCCAGCCTCCCTCTAGTGTATCCAAACCAGTAAGTGATGGGAGATGGGCACTCCCCTCTGCTCCCCAGCCCTGTCTTCTTACCAAGGGTCCCGAGAGTTTGAAAAGACTCCAGACTTCCGCCCCAAAGCCTTCTGGGATGATCCTTCGCAGTCCCTTCCGTGGGGGCACCTGCCCCCTGCTCTTGTTGTCTCCAGAAGGACCCTCGGCAGTGATTCCCGGGGCCGGGTCCATTCTGATCCCAGGCTTTAGAGCCTTCCGCTGCAATAGGGTCGGTGGAGAGCTGTTCCTTGGACCCTGCAATTTAACTTGTAGGCAGAAAGCTGGATCTGAGACTAGAAACCCTTAGTCCTTCTTCCTCTGGCTAGAGTCATGTGGGAATGACTTGAAGCCCTGGTAATGAGTAAATAAAAGAGGGCAGCCAACCAAGGGGTAGGGGCCAAAGGGAGCTGGACAATTCCAGCTGAATGTAGAGGAAGGCCTCAGGGAGGGCTGAGCCAGGCAATGGCCTCTGGCCTGCTCCTCCCATCCTTCCCCTCACCCTCACTTGGCCTTGGCTGGTTCCATTGGTCCTTCCCTTAGAGCCTGGCCCCTCCTGGGTCACGCGAGGCCCGAGCGTCCAGGCTAGTCCGGCACGAAGAAATCCCAGAGGCCATGGCCCCCACACAGGGAAACAGGCCCCTTAAGTGAGGTGATGCAATGCAAGGTCACACAGGCCAGAAGCATCAGGTGGGATTGTGGACCGGCCACACTGACTCCCTGTCCATGCTCGACATGTCTACTCTTCCTTGTGCCCCCAGAGTTAGAAACAGAAACATCCTGGGGTGTGATGGGCCCTGCGCAGATTTGGGGAGTGGGGGCTATCTATGTAAATATTTAATTTTAAGATTTATTATAAGATACATGGGCTCACAGGACATATTCTGATTTATCTATGAAAATTTAGTATGTCTAGCTTGTGACATTTACCTTTTCACAAGAAGTATTATGATTTAAATGGGACAACTAGGTTGTGCAGTCCATGGAGCACTGGGTCCAGAGTCAGGAAGACCCGAATTCAAATGCGACCTTGGACACTTATTAGCTATGTAGTTGGGGGCAAGTCACTTAATCCTGTTCGCCTCAGTTTCCTCATCTGTACAATGAGCTGGAGAAGGAAATGGGGAACCACTCTAGCATCTTTGCCAAGAAAACCCCAATGGGGCACAAAGAGTTAGACATGACTAAAATGACTGACCAACAACAGTAAATATATAAAATACATTAAAATTATGCTTTAAGAAAATGAAATTAAGTGGAATTTACATTTCAGTTGCGAACGTAAATGTATAACAATATTTTTACATGAAAAATTACACCAAACTTGGAGTTGGAATTGGTAGTATTATTTAAACACCCACAAACACAAAAAGCACAAAATTTAAGTATTCTTTCTGGTCCCTACACAAACCAGCCAGCTTCTAAGGTAAGGTTACAAAGAGAAGACACCATCCTGCATTATCTACGGAGCTGGCCCGCATTTGTGGTATCCATCAATTTGCCCCTTCTTTAGGGAACTTCTTTAGACGAGAAAACTTTTAAATTTATGACATTTTCAGCATAAATCACTCCCCAATTGCTGTGAGGATTAAATGAGAACACATAAGGCAGTTTTCAGCCCTTAACTCACAACATAAATACTATTGTTGTTGTTGTTGTTATGATTTGGTCTCATTGTGTTTGGAGGGAAAGGAGCACCAGACACGGGCGGACCACTCCCCGCACTTTCCAGCCTTGTCCTGCTGTTGGAGAGCACATGTGCTGTGGCTTTGGCCACACGGTTTTTCTCTGCCACAAAAAGATATTTTTCAGGAAGAAGCCCCTCCACAAACAAGGCAGCCCCTTTCTCTGAAGAGCATCAAAGACTCCCAGGGCAGCTGGAAAAGGGAGAGGAAAAATCCCTCTGAACTGCAGCCTACGGCACAGTCCCACTCAGGAGAGGGGCACCTTGATGGGTAATACACCAGAGTTCTTTCACTGGGTGTAGCTGGTTCAGTTCATTACTGCTCTATTGGAGCCGATTTGGTTCATCTCATTGCTGGAAAGAGCCACGTCCAATCAGAATTGATCATCATATAGTATTGTTGTTGAAGTATAGAATGATCTCCTGGTTCTGCCCATTTCACTCAGCATCAGTTCACGTGAGTCTCTCCAGGCCTTTAGGAAGAGGATTCTTGAGAAGGAGCCCAAGTTTTGCCTGTCCCAGTCTGAGAGTTCCCTTCCCTCCTTCCTGGAGCTCCAGGGAAGCTGCTTCTGCACAAGCCCCAACATCCTCATCCCAATAGAACCAGGGATGGAGATCCACCAAGCTTGACTTATCTAAGGCACGCTGGCAATTAGCCGATAATCAGCAGCTTTTTCCTTGGGACAGTATTCCCCACCAGCCTATCCTTCTGTTTCCTCCATTTTTCCACCTTTGTAATCTAGGACAATTGGCTACCTTGGTTTAGATGTATTAGGCGTTCCCATAGCCCATAAAAATAAGATGAACTTCATTTGGTTTTCGTGTCACCCATATTAGTTTTGATTTATCCTATTTCATTTTTAACTTAATTATCTAATATCTCTGATGAGTCGAGATCCTCTAAAACTCAGAGACCTCTGGGGCTCAGGGCTGGGACAGGGGTCCTCCTTCCCCAGGCTGAACTCAGGGCTTCCCGAACCAAACCCGGTACTTTTTCTATTGTGCCCCCTGCCTCGAAGAGCATTGAGTGTGGTTACAAGATCAGCTGGAAAGAAGACATATGCCCAATGATTTGAGAAGAATTGAAAAATAAACACATCGTATTATTGTCATAGAACATTATTGTGCTGCAAAGAATGGCCAGTATGGAGAATTCAAAGTAATGTGATGGGAAAACTCATCTGAAATAATGCAGAGTGAAAATGGCCATCAAAAGAATTACAAACTCTGTGACTACAACTCTGAAAATGGAGGCAAACTACAAACTCTGGCAAGTGTCAAGGTGAAGGGCATCCCTCCCTCCTCTAAGTGACCCCTACCTCCTACTCCATAAGCTCCATCAGGTCCTCGTCACCTCCAGGACCGAATAGGAAACCCTCTGTTTGCTGTTCAAGCCCCTCCATGGATCTGGTCTCCTGAACATTCCCAGAATGTCCCCACTCTGTGTTTCTCTTCCTGGAAAGCTCTCCTCCTTTTGAGTCTCCCTAGTGCCCCTACCTTCCTTCAAACCCCAGCTAAAATCCCACCTTCCCTGACCCCCCTTTACTGTCCAATTTGTCCCATTTAAGGCTTTTTGTACCTGGCTCTAGGCCTGTTGCAAGCACTTTGAGAGAAGGGTCAGTTTTCTGCCTTTCTTGGTCTATTTTCAGCACTCAGCACAAGGCAAGACACATGATAAATGTTTATTAACTGACTAATTTTTGGTGGTTGTTTTTTGAGGGGGAGTAGATACTTTGTTCACATGTAATCCTATTCAGTTCTAGGCCATTTCCCAAGGACAGTACAAGTTGTGTGTATGCATACATACATATATACTTCATCCACTTAGTTTTTCCTGTGTGGATTGCTGGTTTCTTTGGAGGGCTGCAGATTTTCTTGAGGAGGCAATGCTCTGGAGCTCGGTGCATTCAAGATCTTTGGTAAACAAGACCTCTGATCTGATACTATAGCCTGAGAGCAGGAAGGAACCTTAAAAGGGAAAGGAGAAGGGAAGAGAAAAAGCATTTATTAAGCACCTACTATGTACCGGGCAATGTGCTAAACACTTTATAAATGTTATCTTATTTGATCCTTATAACAATCTCGCCAATATTATTGCCATTTTACAATCAAGGAAACTAAAATAAGCAGAAGTAAAGTGACTTGCTCAAAAACTAGTGTTTGAGGTCAAATTTGAACTCCTGACTCTAGGCCCAATGCTCTGTTTCCCTCCCCATGTCTTAGAGGTCATTGAAGCCCTTCATTTTACATAGGAGAAAATTGAGGGCTAAATAACTCTCCTGGCATCATAAATAACAGAGCTGGAATTCGAATTCAGATTCAACAGCTATGTGTTCAGCCTTCCAAGTTTAGAAGTCTTTCCGTGATATCACTCTTGCCTCCTGAAGAATCATGTTCAAAACAAAACAAAACAATTTTTTTCTTTTGGAAATTTCTTTGAAAATATTTTTTTAAAATACTATTTTTCCAGCCTAAAAGCCTTTCTAGACTTTTCCCTTTAGGGATTTGGGTAGAACAAAGCTAAGGCCTTTCCTAGGAAACAGTTTCAAGGCGATAACCACACCTACCTGTCATCCAATTAAAATCATTGCCTCCAGAACTGAGGATCAGCACATGGGCCTTTTTTGCCTTTGTGGTTTATCCTTGCTTTTCCAATAGAACCAGTGACATCACAGGTGACATCTTGAATTGTTCATGAATTGGATTTAAGGGGAGTCACACAAAGTCCTCAGCTTCGTTCTCTCCCACGGAGTCATCAAACTCTGACGGCAATGGCCCAGAATGCAGCAGGTAACTTTGGCGTCTTTGCGTATGTGGGGAAGCCATCCTCCTCACTCACCAACAGCTTCAAAGCCTTGTGGTTCCCCTCAGCCTGGTGTGGAGGCCACTGCACATCCTCCAGCTTCTTGGAGCTACAGGTGAGAATGGGTGAAGGTGGACACCAAAAGCGGATGAGCAGCCCTGAAAGGGCCCTCCCATCAGAGGTGCTGGTGCTTCCCAAGCACCCCAACTGTTACCGTTCAGATATTAATCACAGAAAAGAATTCTTTTCGGTCATAAAGGGAAGAACTGAGAACTGGAATATCACTTTTCTTTTTTTACATTTAGAACATCTTTTCTTTGTTCAAGATCCCTATACAGATTGCTTGAAAGATTCTTGGGAGAGAGTCCAGTTGGAAGGCACAGGGCACTAGACTGGCTTGAGCATCTTTCTCACAGCAGGATACACCTTAGCTATAGCTTAATGTTCAATGATATTAAAGCATTTCTGGCATGTTTGAGTCTAAGTTACAGAGAACACTATTAGTATTATTTTTTCCTTATTATTATATATTTTTATTATTTAATTATATTAATTATAATTTATATTATATTATTTATTATATAATATTTTATTTATATAATAATTATTATATTTATTATAGAAATAATTTTATTATTATATAATATTTTTATATTTTATTTATTTATTATTTAATTGTTATAGATTTTATTTATTATATAATAATTATGTGTAATTATTATATATAATATATAAAATTATTATTTACTCCTGTCTGAAGAACTTTATTGTCCACAGTATATTCCTTTTCCACGCAGACAAGAGAGTGGTAAGCAGAGATTTTATTTTGTACCTCAAAGGAGCATAAATTTAGACTCGGAAGGGACCTTAGGGACCATGATGACTTTTTGCAGATGAGGAGAGTGACTTTCTCAAGACTACAAAGCTGTGCTGGCAAGACTTGAACTCAGATCTTCCTAACACCAAGTTCTATCTGCTGACCAGGGGATGACGAAGCACTGAAAGAACTTTGTGCTTCACTTTGACTGGTAACCCCTGAGTCACTCGGCTCTCCCTGACCCTGTGACAACATTACTGTTGGAAGGGTTTGAACATTAAACTGTTCCAGCCTGGGGTGTTGGGAGTGAGGAAAGGATGAGATTGTATTTACTTAGGAATGGGAGATAAGTTAGTGTTTTGCGGCTTTCCTTTGGATTTCTCTCCCAACTTGAGTTGAAAAACATGCATTTAGTAGATGCCTACTGTGTGCGAGACCACATGCTACAAAACAATCAATCATTGCCCTCAAAGAGCTTATATTTGACTGCAATGGGGGATGAATGATGTGCAGAAAAGTAACACTGTGTATGTATGTGAGTGCCTGTATAAATATGGGTGTATGTGTGTATGTATTGTGCAGTTACATATGTAGTTACTTCTCTGTGCACACATCTACATACATATACATGTCTATACATGTGTATACATGCTGTGTGACCCTGTACAAGTCACTTAAGCCTGGCTTCCGTTCCTCATCTCTCAAAGGAGCTGGAGAAGGAAACGGCCAGTCCAGAATCTTTGCCAAGAAAACTCCAAATGGGAGACACGACTGAAACAACTGAACAAAAACCAAAAAACTGTGTATGCACAAATATATAAATATAGCCCCCAAAGTCATTTTGTGGTGGATGAACATTTAAGAGCCGGGGGAACCTCATGGGGGAGTGAGTAGAAATGTCTTGAAGCACTGAGGCATTTGAGGAAGGGGAGAAAGAGCATGTGCATTAAAAAGTGCCGCTCCCCTCTTGACAGAAAGGTGATGGGCTCAAGGAATAGGATGGAAAATATTTTTGCTCATGGCCAGTGTGAAAATCTGGGCAAAGCCATGGAGGTGGGAAGTGAAAAGAACATTATTACTTCAGTTCATGTTCTTTGTCTGGTTTGTTAGCATGGGGAAGAATGGCCCCAAGACCCAACTTAGCTATAGAAGTTCCCAGTCCCACACAGGGTGGGGACCCGACAAGACAAGACAATTGCTGACTCACAAATATGAACCCCAGCACTGGAACGTCTAGTCCAGGTGACAGGCGAGCTTGTTGTGACTAGACTTGTCTGGACTCAAACTTATTTCTTGTGTTGCTGAATTGATAGACTCTTTGGGTGAGTTTGGAGCTGTTATGAATCCACCCAGAGTTTTTCATCTTTATCCTTTCTTCAAATTTGATGTTAAAGTCTGACAATGATATTAATTAGTCAATAGTCTGGCTGCACATAGGACTGATTCGGAAATGATTTCCACATCACTAAGAAGTTGTTTCCTGTCTGTTAAAAAATAATTAAGATGCAGCATGGAATAGTGAAGAGAGAGCAGGCGGCCACATTTGGGAAGGTCTGGGTCCAAGTTCCCTTCTAACACCTACCGGTTGAATGATCCTGGTTAGTAACTCTGTGACCACAAGTGGCAAAGCAGGTGCCAATCTTCATTGGCTTCCTCATTGTGTATATTAATGAAATCATGGACTGCCAGAGAGAGAGAGAGAGAGAGAGAGAGAGAGAGAGAGAGAGAGAGAGAGAGAGAAGAAAGGAGAGAGAGGGAGGGAAGGAAGGAGGGAGGGAGAGAGACAGACAGAGACACAGAGAGAGAGAGAGACAGAGAGAGAGGGAGGGAGAGAGACAGTGAGAGACAAAGACAGAGAGACAGACAGACAGACAGAGAGACAGAGAGAGGGAGAGACAAAGAGAGACAGAGAGACAGAGAGAGGGAGAGAAAGACAGAGACAGAGACAGATAGACAGAGACAGAGAGAGAAAGAGACTGCAGAGAGAGAGACAGAGACAGACAGAGACAGAAGAGAGATTGAGAGAAAGAGAGGAGAGAGAGAAACAGAGAGAGAGGGAAGGAGAGACAGAAAGAATGTGTTGATTTAATTTCTTGTGAAGTTTCTTGTTCACCATTTATAGATATTTTATATTATATAGAGAGATATTATATAGTTATTTTAACTCTCTTCTTGAGACATATAGATAAATCTCTTCTTGGAAAAACTTTTTCCAAGAAGAGATCTATCTATATATATATCTTGCTGAAAAAAAGACTAATCATCTACAATCATAAGACTTGTGAATAATTTATGTCTTTCTTTTTTTAGATTTTGACATGTTTTCCCATCATCCTATGTTCCCCTTGGCACTGAATTCACTAAATATCAAACTACAAATTGATTTGAAGGACATAGTTAAGTTTTGTGTAAAATGTCTCTACCCCTCCATTTTCCAACATCAAACTTGACTTCAAAGCTGGAGCTCACTCATTGTTGGCCCTCACTTATTCTTATCTTAAATTTGATAAATTGAAATGACCCCATGTTTATCATTGCTCTTGAACACATAATGAAATCAATCTAGTCAGTTCCTTTCCCTTCCCCCCCCCCCATTTCTCTCAGGAGAATTCTAATAGTAATCATAAAATATTGGCCATGTCACTAGTAATAGTAATAACAATTATTATTATTATAGCTAATATTTATATAGGCCATCTTAGATGCCAGGCACTGAGTTAAGTACTTTACAATTTTTTTCTTATTTGACCCTCACAACAAATTATTATTTATATAATTTATTTTTATTTATTCATATTAAATATTTATTTATATAATATAATATAATAATTATATAATAATTCTGGGAATTATTATTATTCTCATATTTCAGATAAAGAAACTCAGGCAAACAGAGGCGAAGTGCTTTGCCCCCCGAATCATACAGCTAGCAAGCATCTGAGGATATATTTGAACTCAGGTTTTCTGACTCCTGGCTAAGAGTTCCATCTACTTCATCCCTAGCTGAATACCATCACCTAGGAAAACAATTCATATCATAACATTATTGAAAAGACAATAATTTTTTTCTATACATATTCCCACATTTTTCATACTACATAAGAAAAATTAGATCAAAAAGGAAAAAAATGAGAAAGAAAGAAAAAAGCAAACAAACAACAAAAAAGATGAAAATACTATGTTGTGATCCACACTCACTCCCTATAGTTCTCTTTCTGGATGTGAATGGCTCTCTCCATCACAAGTCTAATGGAACTGGCCTGAATCACTTTATTGTTGCAAAGAGCCACATGCATCAAAATTGATTGTCGTATAATCTTGCTGCTGCCCTGTATAATGACCTCCTGGTTCTGCTCATTTCACTCAGCATCAGTTCGTGTCAGTCTCTCCAGGCCTTTCTGAAATCCTCCTGCTGGTCATTTCTTACAGAACAATAATATTCCATAATATTCATAGACCACAATTTATTCAGCCATTCTCCAGCTGATGGGCATCCACTCAGTTTCCAGTTTCTGGCCACTACAAAAAGGGCTGCCACAAACATTCTTGCACATACAGGTCCCTTTCCCTCTTTTATAATTTTTAGAAACTCTGCTGGATCAAAGGAAATGCACATTTTGATGACCGTTTTGGGCATGGTTCCAAATTGTTCTCCAGAATGGCTGGATGTAGTCACAATTCCACCAACAATGTATTAATGCCCCAGTTTTCCCACATCTCCTCCAACATTTGTCATTATCTTTCCTGTCATTTAGCCAATCTGAGAGATATATACTGGTACCTCAGAGTTGAAAGAACAATTTTGAAAGACTTAAAAACTCCAGTCAATGCAACAACCAACCAGGATAGCAGAGGATTCAGAATTGAAACAGGCTGAGGGAATTGATTCAGATCAAGACATCTTGGGGACATAACCAGTGAAGGAATTTGTTTGCTTGACTCTACCTTTTTATAACTAGGATTATGTTTTTCTTTATTTTCTAGTAGGGGCTGGAATGAGAGGATATAGATCTCCACTATTAAAAAAAAATTTTAAACTCTATTCACCTCTTGACAGAGAAGTGTTGGTTCAAGACGTAAGATGAGACACATTTTTGGACGTGGCCAATGTGGGAACTTGTTTTGCTTGACTGTGCACATTTATTACAAGTGTTTTGTTTTTCTTTTTTCTTTTTCTTTTCCTGATGGGGAAGAGGAAATGAGAGGGAGAGAGAAATAAATGCTTATAAAATTTTTAAAAACCAACAAAAATTTAATCATTTAAAAATGTTTATTGACAGACGAATTGTTTAAATCCTATTTAGTTCTCACTAGATATGAATTTTGCTCCCTAGTCAGACATCTTCTGCCAACTGGATAATCACTATTCAGTGAATATGGGCAGAGTATTTTTGATTTTTGATTGCATGCCACTTTTAGCCAGAGGCATCTTAACGTCTCCCTCCCAGCCCATTTAGATAGATAATTGAGCTGCAATAGGGAAAGTAAGCCAAAGCAGGGACGTAGTATAAGTGATTGGGGCTTTGTCCCAGGGTGAAGAAATTTAGGGAGTCCTGAAAACCTTCACCTCCCTTCAGAGCCACAGAAGCAACTTAGCTGAACACCTGGTTAGCAAGAATGGAGTGAAAATGCGAAGTTACCCAATGGTGGGTGCCATGTTCAGAATAACTCTTCTCCCCTCTCTCTGGCACTTTGGCAGGGCATCCTGGGGTTTCTGGCCCCTCTTCCATCCTTCCCATCCCTACTTAATTTCTCTTTTAAAAGGTAGGTTTAAGACAGGTAATATCATTTTGATTTTTTCCCTCAGTTTTTCTTCCTTCTTGATCTGATTTCTTTTCTTGATCTGGCGCAACCAGATAACTGTATAAATATGTACACACATATTGGATCTAACATGTATTTCAATATATTTATTGCCTGCCAGCTAGGGGAGAGGGTGGGGGAACAGAAAGTCAAAACAAGGGTCAGTGTTGGAAAAATTACCCTAGTAAATTAAAAGCTTTAATAATAATAATTTTTTTTAAAAAAGACAGGCAATATCTATGTACTAATGGAACTAGCTTTGTAGTCTAGGATTTCAGTTTAAGACCCATTTCTGAAACCCCAGTGGATGAGGGAGTGCCTCAAACAACTCTGTAAAGACTATCAATTCCAGTATAAGATCTAGTGTGCATTGGGAATTCCATACAGTGGAGCAGTGAGGAGCAACCTTTTTTTTGCAAGGGCCATTGGATAAATATAACATCATTTCCGGGTCATACAAAATTAAAGCCTTGTAGAACTCAAGCAGGGGGGAGTTATACTTACTTAGCTTTCAGCTCATTATCACCTGCGGTTGCCTCATGAGCCTTATGAAAGGCTAAGAGGTTCCTCATCCCTGCAATATATCAATGAAATCTCAAATATGGTTAAAAAACTGCAAATCAAACAACCGTCCTCCTCCAAATAAAAGAAAGCCAAAAATGGATTCAAGGGCACTTTTGTGTTGCTTGCCTTGGATTGAAAATGTTAATTACATAACATGGAAATATTTCACATGATTGCTTTGCTATAACCTATATCTGATTGCTTACTACCTCGGGGAAGAAGGGAGGGATAGAATTTGGAACTTTCAAGACTTAAAAAATCCCCAACAACAAATGTTAAATTGTCTTAACCTGTAGCTGGGGGGGGGGGGGGGAAATAATTTTATTTATTTATTTGTTTGTTTATTTATTTTGTTTGTTTTTAAAAATTACATAAATGTATATGTGTATGTGTGTATGGATATTGATGCTTTTAAAAAAAAGAAAGTGCTGGTTACAGCGGATAGATAGGAGCCATACTCAAGTTTCCCTGCCTTGCTGATCTAGGTAAGAGTTTATTTGGGGGGCTTCACTACGGTGGGATCAAGCATTACCCCTTAAATTCTGTCTCTATAATCCCAAGGCCACCAAGAAACATTTTCATACAGCAGCCAAATGCTTTGTCACATCTCTGTACTTCCCACTGTACACTGGCTAGGATGGCATTGAATGAGACCTTTACTACATTCAGATGGTCTCTGAGAGTCTCACCTGTGCTTAATCCTAGACTGCCATGTGTTAGAAGTCTAGTTTTTAAACAGGGAAAAGTAACTGTGTCGCTTCGGCAGGAAATAAGAGGACTAGATTTCCAGTCAGGAAGTCCAAATATGGGCTCAGATACTCACTAGCTAGGTGACTCTTAGCAGTCACTTAACTTTTCTCAACCTCAATTTACCCATCTGTAAAATGGATATAATAATAGCACCTACTCCCCAGGGTTGTTATGAAGATGGAATGATACATTTGTACAAGTGTTTTGGAAAACTTATTACTTAAGAATGATTTTTTTTTTTTTGCATACAGGTGACTACCAATTATCCCTACTTAAAGACTAAATACATCTTCCTATGCAGTAAACAAAACAGTCAGAAACTTTTTAAAGCCTATTAAGTAAACCAATTGCATGAAGGTGATTACCAATTATCTCCACTTAAAAGTTAAATACATCTTTCCATGCAGTAAACAAAGTGTTCAGGAACTTGTTAAGAGCTTTTTGAGTGAACCAAATAGGTGTCCTATAAATCATCTTGTTGAGTTTCCAAATTTGGGTCCCAGATGCTTCTCTCTCTGCTCCCAGGGGGAAATGGAGGATGGAATATGGAGCTGGGAAGCAAAGGCTATTGGGAGGAAGAGGAGATGTATTCCCATCCCCAAAGCAGCTGCCCTATAGGCCTGTAGCACCAGCCCTGGGACTCTCTAGGGCTGATGGAGCAAATATGTAGACCCTGGTCACCCAGTAACCAATTAGTCTTCTTGGCCTGAACCACAGAGGTAACCTCTGTTAATCTTTCTTAATTCAGTTATACTTTACTGGGGCTGAAGGCCCGGTCTCCCAGACCCTTGACCATTCCTTATGCATGCTCTCACCTAGAGAGGGAGGGGCCGTTGTCCCCAAGTCACCAATTCCTGCTCCCACAGTCTAACATCCTACTCTTCCTCTCCGCTGCAAAGGGGACCCTTAGAACCTTTGGTTGGTTGTGAAATAACTAAATGTCCAATAAGGAAGAGATGAGTTGCTTTGGGATTCCTGATCCTCCAGACCTTCTTTCTATCTCCCCTACTTCACCTCCTACTTCTACAGAGTAAAGGTCACTTGAGGTGCTGGTTAATTTTCCTGTCTCCAATTTTAGCTCCAATGATATTATGTTTAACAGTGATCAAAGCCTCCCATCCCTGACTTAAGTCTTTCACAATTGATCATCTTGACAAAATTACCTCAGCAAGTACTGACTATTACAGCAGGCACCGGGCTAAGGGCAAAGACAAATATAAGCAGATGAGCAATCGAACAACAAGAAAATCCCAGGGGACTTGTAGGGGAGAAGGGAGGTAATCAGGATACCCCTGATCAACTGATTTCCCATCAGCCTCCTGAAAAAGCAAAAAAGGGGAAAGTAACAGGGATGACAAGTTCTGTTGTTCGCTGATGTAAAAATTCCTGTGTGTATATGTTTTTCTTTTAGAATTGTGAAATAAATAAAATATGTTTAGCATGTCCATTAAAACACATGCAAGTGCTTAGGTTGGTAATATATATACTTACGTTGGAATGATATAGAAAAGATTAGAATGGCCTCTGTGCAAGGATGATATACATATTTCTGAAACAGTCCATATCTTTGGAGGCAGCAGAGAGAGAAGGAAGAAAAAAAAGATAAAAATTTTACGAAAGTAAATGTTGAAAATAAAATTTACATGTAATTGGAAAAGTCAATAAATATTCATAAATATTCAGTGGAAAAATAAAAAGTAAAACACGTGAAAAATATGTTTCCTGTGTCCATCTTATGTCCATTCTCTTCCTTGGGCCTTTCTCACAATCTCCCTCCTTTTTTTGATTGCCCGTCCTCACTTTCAGTCTCTTAGATTGCTAGCCCTTCTCATTCCCACAAGCATGGGGCACCTACTTTGGTTCACCTCTCTCTAATTGGTATCTCCTTTCAGGTTGCAGATTGGGTCCCCCAGGTGGGGTGACTGCTCCCTCGAGCTGAAGATACAATTAATTCTTGTCCGTACGTCCAGCCATGAAGATCAGTAGCAGATCTTGAGAAACTCCTTCTTGAGTTGTTATAGCAGAAGAAAAGTCACCATCTTGCCAAGAACTTTCTGTGAAAGGAGTCTGGATAAATCAGTTTGGCTGATCCCAAGACAAACAAACAGGCTGCTGGCCAACCCACACTCAAACACCTGGCTTGGGAGAACCTTGCAGAGTTCACACTCTGTGGGAACAACTTCTGGAAAGCCAGAACCACTCCGATGCTTTGAGGGGCATCAGAGGAGCAACTCAGTGGAAGGTTATCCCCATCATCAAGAATAACAATTCCATCAAATAAGCATTTATTAAGTGTGTGCCAGACACCATGTAAATGCTAAATAAAAAAGCTAAAGTTAGTCCCTTCCCTCCAGGAGTTTATCATCTAAGGGGGAAGGGAGAACAACAATGGCTACTGTAAAATCTACGGTTCCTCTTTTTACAAAAGAGGAAACTGAGGAAAAACCAGATTTGCCTAGTTAATAAGTATCCGAACTCAAGCCTACTGATTGGCAATCATGAGTCGGCTGGTGCTCCCTCGGATGACAGAAGGCACAACGCCTTGGCACCATCATTCCGAAGGTGTCCTAATTCATGTTCCTCATAAACCCTCCCCGTTGTCTCCAGCCAGAGGCAGAGAGCTTCCTCTGATTGTTCTAACGTGGAGGGGGCACTAATGGGATGTTCAAGATGTAAAGAGTGATGTCCCAGGCTTTGCTCATGACTTCTTTCCTGGCCGTCTGTTCCCTTATCTTGCACAACTCTCAGCTGGTCTTACATCAAAGTCTGCTCTAGTTCATGTTTGTTCTGGAACTCCTTGGTTTGCTTTCCCCATACGACAGTGAATGTTTTTCTTGGTTTGTTTTTTTGGTCTGTTTGGGGATGGGGGAGAGGAGGACAACTAGGTGCCACAGTGGATAGAATGCCAGGACCCAAGTGCAGGGCTGACTTCAGACACTTACTAGCTGGCTGGTCCTGGGCAGTTCACTCAATCCTGCTTGCCTCAGTTTCCTCATCTGTAAAATGAGCAGGAGAAGCAAATGGCCACCCACACCCGTATCTTTACCAAGAAAATGTCAAATAGGGTCACAAAGAGTCAGACAGGACTGAAATGATTAAAACTGATTCAGGGAGAAGCTTGAGTTCATCAAAAACTCAATGCAGTCATGGGATATTACTAAAGCAATCAATCATTAAACATTTATTAAGTCCCAAGAATATAAAATCTAATAATTCCATTTCTTCTCCCTCTGTTTGCCAGAAAGTGATGGAGCCAGTTGCTAAGATCTTAGCAGACTTTGTGCTAAGCACTGGGGATAGAAAAAGAAGCAAAAGCTGGTTCCTTTCTTCGGGGAGCTTACCATGAGAAACAATGAGCATGAAGAATACGGAAAAACTGATCTAACCTGATGCAAACATTACCCAATTGGGGTTCATCCATTCCAGTCTTGTCCGATTCTCTGTGACCCATTGGGGATTTTCTCGGCAAAGATACCAGAGAGGTTTGCCATTTCCTTCTCCAGATCATCTTACGTATGAGGCGATCAGGGTCCCGGCCCCCTTATCCAGGGAATGGAAGTGTCCCGGGCCATATTGGAACCCAGGAATATAACTTTTCCTGAATCCAAGAGTCTCTCTGTACACTATGGTTCCACCTAGTGGTCCAACACATGCAATTACCACAATATAAATAGAAGGTACAAAATCTTCCAAATTAAACACTAATTATAATGACCACATATGGCCCTGAAGAAGACATGTGAAAGTATATTTTTTTCTCATTTTTGCAGCGGTAAAGGACTGTGGTGATGGTATATGGCATATTCTGTCAATCTAGGGCAATGTCTTCCTTAGTTTGGCCAAATTATTTTTCCCACTTGTTAAAAATTCTTTCTTACAAAGAATGGTTTCCTTGAGAGGAGGGAAATGCATAAGAAATCAGTCATTCAACAAAAAAGCATTTATTTAGTGCTTACTACGTCCACTGTGCTAAGTACTAGCATTAAAAAGAAAGATATAAACAGCTTTTGCCTTCAAGAAGCTCATTTTATAATAAGGAAAATAGTATTTAAATAACAAGGTATATATATAAGGGAGGCGAGGAAGCACGGTGGATATAGAACTGGAAGGAAGAACTGAGTTCAAATGTGGCTTCAGACACTGAGGGTGACAAATCACTCAACCCTGTTTTCCTTGATTCCCTCATCTGTAAAATGAGCTGGAGAAGGAAATGACAAATCACTCTCGTATCTCGGCCAAAAAAAACCAAATAGTGTCTCGAAGAATTGATTGAAAAACAATAAAAATATATAAGAAATATACAGGGTAGCTGGAAAGTCATCTCAAAGAGTTAGGCAAGAGAGCAGAGTGATTTTCATAGTGGCAAGAAACTGGAAACTGAGCGGATGCCCATCAGTTGGAGAATGGCTGAACAAGTTATGGTCTATGAAAGTTATGGAATATATTGTTCTGTAAGAAACGACCAGCAGGATGATTTTAGAAAGGCCTGGAGAGACTTACATGAACTGATGCTAAATAAAGTGAAAAGAATCAAGAGAACATTGTATGCGGTTAACAAGATTATGCAACAATCAATTCTGATGAACCTGACTCTTCCAACAATGACATGATTCAGGCCAGTTCCAATGATCTTGTGATGAAGAGAACCATCTGCACCCAGAAAGAGGGCTATGGCAACTTAAGGTGGACCACAACATAGCATTTTCAGTCTTTTTGTTATTGTTTGTTTGCATTTTATTTTCTTTCTCATTTTCTTTCCTTTTTGATCTGATATTTCTTGTGCAGCAAGAGAATTGTATAAATATGTTTACATATATTGGATTTAACATATATTTTAGCATGTCTAACATATATTGGTTTGTTTGCCATTTAGGGGAGGGGTGGGGGAAAGATGGGAAAATCTGAAACACAAGGCTATGCAAGGGTCAATGCTGAAAAATTAACCATGCATATGTTTTGAAAATAAAAAGCTTAAAAAAATAAAAAATAGCTTGTTAAAAAAAAAAAAGAGAGAGAGTGCAGAGTGAGGGAGAAAGAAGAGATGAAAATGATGTAAAGATAAAAAGATTAATAAAACTTTTTCAAAATAGGTACATTTTTTAAAAAAGCATTCTGCAATTTCCAAAAGACAATCCAGTCCACTGCCCTGATCTTGTTCAATTGTGGTCCTAACTTATTGCCCATTAAGAGCATCTGTCTATAACCCAAGACCTGACAGACCAATCCCATGGATTTTCCATTCACCCACAAATTTGTTCATTTATTTATCCAACAAGTATTTAATACAGATTTACTGCAGAATGACATGCTAAAGGCTGTAGAATTAGATAAATTTAGATAAGAACTGGTCCCCCATCAAGCTTATTGTCTAGTACACAGAATATCATGAAAACTAGATATAAGGCAATAACAGTGTATGTTATAAATCATTCTTTCCCCAACGTACTCTAGATGCTTGTCACTACAAATAGAGCTGCTACAGTTTTTGCACTGGTGGGTCCTTTCCCCGTTTTTATGACCTCTTTGTGAAACAGACCCAATCGTAGCACTGCTGCACAGTTTGATAACCCTTTGGGCATAGTTCCAAATTGCTCTCCAGAATGGCTGGACCATTTCCCAACTCCCCCAACAATTAAGCAGGGTGAATTGAGCAAAACTAGGAGAACAATTTATACAGTAACAACAATATTGTATCCAACTCCTCCAGAGGGATTCTCAGTAACAAGAGATAAAAAGGAGGAAGAGAAGGAGGAGGAAAAAGGGGGAGAGGAAGAGTGGTAATGGTGACAGTAATATTAGCAGTAGTAGTAGCACCAGCAGCAGTAGTAGCAGTAGTAGTAATAGTAGTAGTAGTAGTAGTAGTAGTAGTAGTAGTAGTAGTAGCAGTAGTAGCAGTAGTAGTGGTGGTAGTAGTAGTAGTAGTAGTAGTAGCAGTAGTAGTAGCAGTAGCAGCAGTAGTAGTAGCAGTAGCAGCAGCAGCAGCAGTAGTAGTGGTAGTAGTGATAGTAGTGGTGATAGTGGTGGTGGTAGTAATAGTAGCAGCAGGAAGAGGAGGTAATTTATTTCCCAGGTGCTTGCCTTTAATAACTCTTTCCTTTGATAGTCACACCTTTTTCCTGTATGCCCTCACCACACACAGCAACAATAACAACCCTAACAACTGGAGGATCCAAGCCAGGGGACAACAGTGGACTTCCAGCTGTCCACAAATGAGCTGAGGTCATACAGAAAAAGAGTATGACCACTGTGGAAGAAAACTAGTTTGAATGTAGAGGTAGGGTATAATGCCATTTGAAAGAAATCGATAATGAAATATTACTGCACCACGAAAAATTACAGAGTAAATCGTTTCTTTTTTAATTAATGTTTTTCAATTAGCAAAAAATCTTCCTTTTTCTTCTTCTTCATATCCCACCAATTAAAAAAGAAAGAAAAATAAAGTCCCAATTACAAATATGTATAGTCAGTCAAATCAAATTCTCATATGGCCTCGTCCAAATAAATGTTTCATTCGGCCTTCCAAGAATTTCACTTCTCTATCAGGAGGTTTTATCCACCAATGTTTTATCATCACTCTTCTGGAATTGTGGTTGATCCTTATGCTCATTAGAGTTCCTAAGTCTTTCAAAGTAGTTTTTATTTACAATATTGTTATTATTGTATAAATTGTTCTCCTGATTTTGCTCAATTCATTCTGCATCCTTGGTGGAATTGTGAAATGATCCAACCATACTGGAGAGCAATATGGAACTATGTCCAAGGGGCTATCAAACTGCGCAACAGTGGTACTTACTGGGTCTGTATCCCAAAGAAATCATAAAGTAGGGGAAAAAACCCACATATGCAAAAATTTTGATAGCAGCTCTTTTTGTAGCGTCAAGGTAATTGGAAATTGGCCCCCAACACTTGGGGAACTGCTAAATAAGTTATGGTATATGGATGCAATGGAATATTATTTTCCTATAAGAAATGATTTCAGAAAGGCCTGGAAATACTTACACAAATTGATACTGAATAAAATGAGCAGAACCAGGAGAACATTATACACAAATAACAGCAAAATTATGTGATGATTAACATGATAGACCTAGTTCTTCCAAGACTATTCCTAATAGAGTTGTGAAAATGTCATCTGCATCCAGAGAGAGAATTATGGAGACTGAATGTGGATCAAAGCATAATATTTTCAACTTTTTTTGTTTGCTTGCTTTTTCTTTCTCATGTTTTTTTTTCCTCTTTTGGCCTGATTTTTCTTGTACAAGATGACAAATATGGAAATATGTTTAAAAGGACATGTTTAATTTTTATATCCAAAGGATCTGATAAAAAAGTCTCATTTCTAAAAATATATTGAGAATTGATTCAGCTTCATAATAGTTCAAACCATTCTTCAATTTATAAATGGACAAAAGATATGGACAATCAATTTTCAGATGAAGAAATTGAAACTATTTGTGGTCACATGAAAAAATGCTCCAAATCACTATTGATCAGAGAAATTCAAATTAGGACAACTCTGAGATACTGCTACATACCTGTCAGATGGGCTAGAATGACAGGGAAAGATAACACGGAATGTTGGAGGGGATTGGGAAAACTGGGATACATTGTTGGTGGAACTGTGAATGAAACCATCCATTCTGGAGAACAATTTGGAACTATGCTCAAAAAGTTATCAGACTGTGCATGCCCTTTGACCCAGCAGCGCTACTACTGGGATTATATGCCAAAGAGATTTAAAGAAGGGAAAGGGACCTGTATGTGCAAGAATGTTTGTGGCAGCCCTGTTTGTAGTGGCCAGAAACTGGAAAATGAATGGATGCCCATCAACTGGAGAATGGTTGGGTAAACTGTAGTATATAAATGTTAGGAAATATTATTGTTCTATAAGAAACGACCAGCAGGATGATTTCTGAGAGTCCTGGAGAGACTGACAGGAACTGATGCTGAGTGAAATGAGCAGTACCAGGAGGTCATTGTACACAACAGCAGGATTATATACGATGATCATATTCTGATGGACGTGGCCATCTTCAACAATGAGATGATTCAAACCCATTCCACTTGTGCAATGATGAAGAGAGCCATCTGCACCCAGAGAGAAAACTATGGGAGCTGAGTGTGGACCACAATATAGTGTTCTCACTCTCTCTGTTGTTATTTGGCTGCATTTTATTTTCTTTCTCAGTTTTTCTTTTTCTTCTTTGTTGATCTGATTTTTCTTGTGCAGCAAGATAACTGTATAAATATGTACACATATATATTGGATCTAACATGTATTTCAACATATTTAACATGTATTGGACTACCTGCCATCTGGGGGAGGGGTTGGGGGAATGAAGGGAAAATTTGGAACAGAAAGTTATGCAAGGGCCAATGCTGCAAAATTACCCATGCATATGCTTTGTAAATAAAAACCTTTAATTTTTAAAAAGGACATGTTTAACCCATATCAGATTACTTGCTGTCTTAGGGAAGGAGGAAGAAAAGGAGCAGGGAAGAAAAACTGGGAACTCAAATTCTTACAAATTTGAATGTTGAAGACTATCTTTATATGCATTTGGAAAAATAAAATGCTATTGAGAAAAAACTAATTAGTTAATTAAATTCACTCAGCACTAATTCCCACAAGCCTTCGCAGGTTTCTTTGAAACTCTCCCTTTCATTCTTTCTTTAGCAAAATAGTATTCCATCACATTCATATATTACAATTCCCCAGCTGATGTGCACTTCCCACTAATGAAATATGGCGTCGATTCCACTGGATTTTTACGAGTTGATTGGGCCACAATAGGAAGATAGATGAGCAGCTTAAATGATGCATTAGTACCCATGAGAGTCAAAAAAGCACCCAGGGCAAGGAGAGGTATATATAGATCCTGGAGTACACTCACAGGTGTAAGACATGGAGATGTAGGGGAATAACAGGTTTATGTTGGCATGAGCTATAGAGGTAAGGATAGTTAGAGAAAGGATGGTTATGTATAGATTTAGAGTTATGTGTAGGTTATGTGGCCATATGTGTGTGTATAGAGATATATATGTTTCAGAATGTGTTTGTAGGTATGTATATAGGTATAGGGGGGTGTGTGTGTGCATGTATACATATAGAGAGAGAGAGAGACAGAGATAGAGAGACAGAGAAAAAGAGAGAGAGAGAGACACAGAGAGAGAGAAAGAGAGAGAGAGAGACAGAGAGAGAGAAAAAGAGAGACAGAGAGACAGACAGAGAGAAAAAGAGAGAGAGACAGAGAGACAGACAGAGACAGAGAGAGAGAGAAAAAAAAGTGAGAGACAGAGACAGAGAAACAGAGAGATAGAGAGAGAGACAGAGAGAAAGAGAGAGACAAAGACAGGGACAGAGAAAGAAAGAGAGAGACAGAAAGAGAGAGAGACAGAGAGAGACAGAGACAGAGAGAGACAGAGACAGAGAGAGAGAGAGAGAGAGAGAGAGAGAGAGAGAGAGAGCTGGTGAATGTTTAACTGGCTCTGGTAAAATGTATAATGCCAATTTTAAGATTAAAATGCATTATTGGAGTGCAAGGGATAATGTTGTAAAAAATTACCCTGGCATAGGTTCTGTCAATAAAAAGTTATTTAATTAAAAATAAATAAATAAATAAAATGCATTATTGGCATTTTCCCCATCATTTCTTAAGTCTAGACAATTAATAAAACAAGAAACCAACACCTGATTCCCTTTGTTTGCTTCGAAGATTTCTGAGATATCAGTTTAACAACCAGCTTGGGCAGGTTTGTGCTGGCTTCAGCACAGCCCTAGATAGAGGGGTATATGTGTATTGTAGGACAGGAATACACAGGGGGAAAGATTCACGTGGCTCCAGGGATTGGTATAAGCTGGGAAAATGGCAGCACTTTCTAGTACACCTGCAAAAGTAACCCAGAGTTCCACTTCAGCACTTCTCTGCTCCTCTCTCCCTCTCTGCTCCCTGGAGACATCTTCCTCATCCAGCCAGTGACATTTTTCCCTTTTCTCCACTCCAAATTGCCAGGAGAGGGAGCTCCCGCCATACCTGAAGAACCGTTAGCACATCCTCTGATAGCTCAAGCCCTTTGATACCAATCCCGTGCTACTTGCACTGAGCCACCCTGCTCCTTTCTGAGAAGGTTTATGGGAAAATTCCTGAGCTATCCTGAAGATGCCTAAAGTCAAAGACATTTCGTGGATGCAGATAGTTCCCGGGCCCAGGATGGCAGCTCCGACTCATTGGCACAAAGCCGATGCTGGTATTCTACAGAGGGCGAGAACCTCTGCCCCCCGCAGAGAGGAGAGGTCAGCAGCCATGATCCCGTGTTCTAATTAGTCCCCCCTCCCAATGTTGGCTGGGAGAGCTAAGCCTCTAGGTGGGGCTGAAAGAACCAATAATAAATGTACAGTTCAAAGAAAATGGAGCCAATAAATGTGGCCCTCACGTTACAGAGGACTCTTGATTCAAACTGCCCTGCTCCCACTCCCTAAAATCACTCCATGAAATAGCAATTCATCTCTTTGTAAGCACACACAAAGTATGTCCAAAGGAACCTTAGTAACAAACCGCCAACTATTAAACATTAACTGCAAACCTCACTCTTACCACGGTCAGGGAAGCCCCAAACTTTGGGCTATGGGGACAGGAAGGCAGCAATTCAGTCTATAAGCCTGTTGAGTAAGAGCACCAGCCCCTCGCATGGCTCCCGACAGCTTAAGAGAGCCAGGAGAGCTGGAACCTGTGGGGTATGCTCTAGGCTGGACAGTCCTGCTGGCGTTTGTAGAGTGGATTATCCTTGAGAGAACAACGGATAGAGGGAGAGAGTGGGAGGGAAAGAAGAGGAATTGAGAGCGTGGAATGGAGAGAAGAGGGAAAGAGGGAAGAGGCTGGTTCATAAACTGATAGAGCTGGAAGAGTTCTAATCCAGCCCCTTTGTTTCAGAGACAGGGAACCTAAGGCCCAGAGACATGGGGTAGTCACATGGGTAGAAAATGGTCAAGCGCTAATTGGAATCTAAATTCTCTGACTCCCAGTCCAGCACCTTTCCACTGTTCTGCATCTCAAAGATAGAGGATGGAGAGAGAGGGAAAGATAGGGACACAGAGGCAGGAGAGAGACAGATGGACACAGAGAGGCAGGGGAAAGACGGCTAGATGGGGACACAGAGACAGACACATTCAGAGAAACAGAGACAGACAGACTGAGACAGAAAGGCAAGGGAGAAACAGAGACACAGAGACAGATGGAGACACAGAGACAGAGGCAGACAAACAAAGAGAGAGGGAGGGAATAGGAGGGAGGAGGAGGAGGAGGAGGAGGAGGAGGAGGAGGAGGAGGAGGAGGAGGAGGAGGAGGAGGAGGAAAAGGAGGAGGAGGAAGAGGAGGAAGAAGAGGAGGAGAAGAATGAAGAAGAAGAAGAAGAAGAAGAAGAAGAAGAAGAAGAAGAAGAAGAAGAAGAAGAAGAAGAAGAAGAAGAAGAAGAAGAAGAAGAAGAAGAAGAAGAAGAAGAAAAGGAGGAGGAGGAAAATGTAGTGCTGCTTTAAGACTATGGTTCCTGGATAGCTCTCCCTGTGTCCTATGTCTTGTGCTGTTTGTGTTTGTGTCTTTGGGAATTCTTGTGTACTGTCAACAGTGGACTGACTGCTCAGTATCTTGGGCATAAAAACATGGAGGACTTAGGACTATGATCACTCCATAACATGGTGATGGCTGTGAAGTTTCCCCCCATTCTCTCTGTCATTATTAAGTCAGAGGTCTTGAGCCCTTGGAACCCAGCATGCTCAATCAGTCCACTGTCCCTGACCATCCCCGTGTAGGGGGCCTTTGGCATACGTCCTCAGTCTGTAATGTAGCTGTGTCTCTGAGCCACAGCTGTCTGAGGTCCTGAACTGGGTCCTATGGGAAAGTGGTGCAATGGACTCCTATGTCTGGCCCTCACCTGCTTTTGCTTAAGTAGAACCCAGCTCTTCCAGCTTAACTTCTGTTCTTCCACTAAGGCTTCCAGGGCTGGACAGCTCCTTCTAGCACCAGCCCTGAAGTCAGGAAGACTGAGTTCAAATCCAACCTCAGACACTAAATAAGCTGGGTGATGCTGGGCAACTTTAACTGTTTTCTCATCTGTCAAATGAGCTGGAGAAATGGCAAATCACTCCAGTATCTTTGCCAACAAAAGCCAAATAGGATCATGAAGAGTTGGACACAAGTGAAACCACTGACAACAAAAATGATTCTAAAAAGCAGAGGCAAGGAGGTAGAGTATTCCAGGCCTAAGGGATATCATCATTTCTTACAGCAAGTCATATTCTATGACATTTGTGTACCATAATCTGCTCAGCCATTCCCAAGTGATGGACTTTCCCATTCTTTGCTGTAACAAAAAAGCCCACTCTCCTCACTTAATTAAGACACATTTAAGCACCTATCACACGTACTAAGCATTGAAGATACAAAGATGAAAATTAAACAGATCTTGCCCCTTTTGACTCATTGAGTGATGGGATACAATGTGTATGGGCAACATTTATACAAAATAAATGCTAGGTCTGTATCCCAAGGAAATCATAAAGGAAGGAAAAGGACCCACATGTGCAAAAAGGTTTGTAGCGGCTCTTTTTGTGGTGGCAAAGAATTGGAAAATGAGTAAAAACCCATCAGTTGGAGAATGGCTGAACAAGCTGTGGTGCATGAAGGTGATGGAATATTATTGTTCTATAAAAAATGATCAACAAGTTGGTTTTAGAAAGGCCTGGAAAGACTTACAGGAACTGATACTGAGCACAAGGAGAATCAGGGATGCAGTGTATACAATAACAGCAAGACTGTGCGGTGATCAACAATGAAAGACTCGGTTCTTCTCAGTGGTTCAGTGATCCAAGACAATCCCAATAAACCTTGGATAGAAAATGCCATCTGCATCCAGAGAGAGAACTGTGGAGACTGAATGTAAATCAACACATACTGTATTCATTTTGTTTTCCTTTTTCTTCGGTATTTTTTCTCTTGTGGTTTTCTCTTTTGTTCTGATTTTTCTCCACCAACATGATTCATAAAGAAATGTGTATTTTAAAAAATAATGTACTACCAGAAAAAAGAAAACAATAAAAAAAAGTTTAAAAATAAAATAAATGTTTAACCAGGGGCTAAAAAAAACAATGAAAAAGCTAAAAATAAAACTAAATAATTGCTAAATAACACGAGGAATTGAAGCCCAGGGAACCAGAATAACTAGCCAACAACAGTTACACGGCAATTAGTGGTAGAGCTCAGCTTGAACTCAGCTTTCTTGACTCCTTGAGGTTCTGGTCAGACCAGGCTCCTTCTCTTGGGGTGAGTGTGAGTAGGGCTAGGAAACAAATAGAAGTAGCTGGAATGTCTGATGAGCCCAGGATACTACTTGTTTCCAAACCAGGAAATCTGGGTTTCCATCTTGCCTTTACCACTCATTAGTGTTTGCTGGAGAGGGGATATCAGTATCATAAAGCTTTTTATTTGAAGAAAATTTCTCTTTTTAATTAAGATTTGGTTGTCATTGTTTGTCATTTTTCAGTCACATCCAACTCTTTGTGACCCCATTTGGAGTTTTCTTGATAAAATATTAGAATGGCTCGTCATGGCATCTGCTGACTGACAGACACCATGAAGTCCCTTTCTCTACTTGTGCTTTTGGTTGTATCTTTCGCCAGGCCTGCTCCCGCCAGGAAGGGTCTGTTCCGCCTGGGTATGGTCGATGATTTTTCTTGGGAAAACTGCGATGGTGAACATGACCCAGTATTGATCACTAGCCTGGAAGTAAAACCAATTCCTATCAACGTCCCTGGAAAAGTAACCATTGGCTTAGAGACCAAGACTGCTGTACCTCTCACGTCTCCTCTGAAGGTAGTGGTAACTTTGGAGAAAGAAGTGGCTCCTGGATTCTGGTTGCTGATCCCATGTATCAAAAATATTGGAAGCTGTACCTATCGAGATATATGTGAGACAATTGACTCCTTCATTCCAGCTGGGGAGCCCTGCCCTGAGCCTCTCCATACCTATGGCCTACCCTGTCACTGCCCCTTTAAGACGGGTACATACTCCCTGCCCAAGACCACCTTCGAAATACCTCCTGTGAAGCTGCCACCTTCTCTGGGCAGTGGCAACTACCGCACTCAGATCATTCTAAGCAATAACAACACTCGTCTGGGCTGTTTCAAGATCCAGGTCTCCCTCAAGGAGAAATAAGGCCATCCTCCAGGCCTGGATAGAGCTGCTCTTCCTTCCCACCATTCTCAGTCCCTCAATCACTTCTCCCCGAAAGGGGAGAAGTGTTCAGCCCCATGTCCTCCAGCCTCAGCCAGGGGATCATTCCCCTGGAATTGGAGCTCCCCAGTTTCTTCAATTCCAGGAAAACTACCTCTGTTCTTCTGTCTTCCTACACATCCCAGACCTCTCCGGCTTCCTCTCCAGGCCTAGGATCTATGAGCAGTTTCCAGGATTCTTCCCCCATGGGAAAAACCCATCCAAAGAACTGGCCTATAGTGTTGAGAAACACCTTCCTAAGAGTATTATTTCTTAATTTTAGCATAGGATCTTTTAAAGTAATAGTAGCTAATATTTACATAATTTGCAATGGTCTTTATATATATATATATATTTTCTCATTTTAATGATCCTCCTAGACAAGCTTCCCTTAGCTCCTCCCATCAGTGCCACTTGTAGTTTTCCCCACTCTGGAAGGGTCATGGTGGGGAGAGCAGAACAAAGAACTTGTGAATTTATTCCAGTGCTTTATGGAAAGCGGCATCCAACAGTACACAACAGGTCCCTCAGACCTCTTTTGGAGGGTATCCTTCGGGCCTCAATATTCCTTAGCTTAACCTTAGCTCATTTTGAAAGTGCCTAAATTGGTAAGCCAGCCAGAAGACCCTAGTAGCAATAACTAGCCACTTTTTTGTAATTAAAGTCAGTGGCCTAGGATCAGGATCCTGAGAAAATTTGCCAAAGCTCCTCAGCTAAGGAGTCTACCATATTTCCTTTTAAGGAATGGGGCTTGGGGGCCTGAGAAGGGGGAATGGCTCAGTCCTACTCTACTTTCAGGCAAGGTGCAGAAGGACCAATGGGTGGACCCCCAAGAGGTTCACAATAAACTAAACCTGGACTAAAAGTAAATCTATATTTGCTCTTCTACAAAAAAAAAAAAAAAAAAAAAAAAAAAAAAAAAAAAAAAAAAAAAAAAGTCTTTCCCCATAAAAAAAAAAGAATGGCTCGTCATTTCTCTCTCCAGCTCATTTTACAGATAAACAAACTGAGGTAAGCAGAGTAAAGTCACCCAACTAGTGTGTGAGGCCAGACTGGAACTCACGAACATAGGGATTCTTCCTGACTCCAGACCTGGCATTCTGTGCTTTAAGGTGCCACCTAATTGCCATGTGATGAGATAAATCCTGATTGGTCTAAGATTCGAGATTCATTTGAGGGAGAGCTTTGAGTATCATCTTGAGTAGATTCTCAAGGCCATAGGAGGGAAATGTTACAGGTGTAAAAGGCAATTTACAGGTTACCTGTTGTTCTTGGTTCTCTAGTCTGTAAATTTGTTGTGTTCTTTTCCCAGTAGATTAACAGAGCATCCTGTGGGAGAAAGTCCCTGAAGGACTGGGAATGACAGCTTGTGACCTTCACCAAGGAGTCTCCTCTCTCTGGAGCCCAGTTTCTCCATTTGTAAAATGAGGATCTTGATTTCTGAGATCTCTTCTAGCTCTGACATTCTTTACATTTGCTGGGACCACTCTTTTTCTCATCTCTCTTCCTCTCCCTCAGAGGAAGGTCCCAACCAACCGAAGAAGCAATGGATCCAAGTGATGAGGGAGAAGGATGAATGGGGACAGGTCAGATAATTTAAGCAGCAGAAGCTAAGGTTTTGACTGGCTCCCATCTGCCCCTTAAAGGGGAGGATATGAGGTACAACAGGATCCCCAACAAGACCAGGGCTGTTCATTATAGTTTATTTTAGAGCAAGGAAGGCGGGGGTGGAGAGTGGAGATGGAGAGTTGCACAATATCCCTACTCTTGATAAATAAACCAGACATTTTCCACCTTCTCCTCCCTATAAGCTGGGGGCCCGGAGCCAGCCAGCAAGCGTGCAAATCTGAGGATTGCTAGAGGGACCAGGCTGTTTACTGGGCTGCCTTACAAAGAGGCTTCTTGGAGACCTTAAACCTCTTTGTGTTCCAGCTGGTTTCCCGCTTCTTCCCAGAATCATGGACTTGGTCCAGCCACTCTGGAAACCTTCCTTGTTCTGCCCAATCCAGCAGCTGCAAGAGGCAACCACCGAGGGACCCCAGCCCTCAATTTCTTCCTCACTGCTTAGCCCACAGCAAGAACCATGGACGGCTCATAACAACAATCCACATTCAGGTCGCCCCGTAAGCTTTGCCAAATTTCTCTGCCAGGAGTAGAGATTACTGACCCAAGGCAAGTTACCACTCCTTTATGCCTTGGTTTCCCCATCTACAAAATGGGGATAATAATATGAGACAACATATATAAAGTGTCTTGCAAACCTTAAAATCTCATGTAAATGCTAAAAATGTTATTATGATGATGAACTGTTCATCTCTTCTTAATAGTTGAAGAAAATGGGGATGAAGCTCAGGGATTAAGAACAATTTTTTTAAAGTTACAGGTCAATCAAAAAGCATTTGCTAAGCTCCTATTATTCCTGTACAGGTTTTTGTCTTCCTGTAGCTCCTGTACTAGATGCCGGAGATACAAAGACAAAAACCACAGAATCATTGTTCTCAGGGAATTTCTATTCTACCTGAGGAATTGCTTATAGATTTTACACAATACTTCAAGCATGTTATGTTCCAGCCAAACCCTCCTCATCTGTGTCCTTGTATGTGGCAAAGGCATCTCTCCCGTGCCTAAAATACCCGTCCTCCCTTCTACAAAGTTTATAAGCTACTCCTCTAAAAGGCTTTTTAAAAAGGAAAACAAGTTTCTTACACACATACCCCCATCCAAAAAAAAAAAAAAAAAAAAATCACTTTGTTTGAGGTTCTACTTGTCTGTGTATGAGGTCTTTATCCCCAAAGCTCACTCAAGGTACAACTTGGCAGCTGAATGTTGAATATTGAATAAGTCATACGAATATTCCTCCTTTTATATCTTTAGACTTCCTTGGAAGGTTTTTGCTAGATTTATCCTCATTTTACAAATGAGGAAACGAAGGGAGTCAGAGAGTAAATGACTTGTCCATAGTCACACAGTTATTGAGCAGAATTTGAACACAGGGCATCCTGAGTCCCATTCTGGAGCTCCGCTCACTTACTTAGCCCCCTCCCTTCCCACAATGCCATTCCTCCTTTCATCCCCATTTATAGGTAATAAAGGAAAAGTGATTGGAGCTCTTATTTTCCTCCCTTATTTGCAAATGGGAAGAGTAACCCCTAGGATTCCTTCCCACCCCAGGCATAGGGTGAGGAGCAGATGAGATAATTGTGGAAAAGATCCTAAGAAAAACATGACACCATGGAAATAAGCATAATCTGAGCTACTAATGCTTGTAAGATTTTTATTTCTGCCTCCAAGGGACTGTTATCTGTCATCAGGAATAGGGAGGGGCTGACTGCCCTCTTCTCATCTGTCTTAAGAACTTCTAGAGGTTGTTTGAGAGTTGGGGACAAACGGGAACACACACACACACACACACACACACACACACACACATATCACAATTTTTAAAAATTCTGTAGTTCAGGGCAGCTAGGTGGCTCAGTGGATAGAGCACCAGCCTTGAAATCAGGAGGACCTGGGTTCAAATCTGGCCTCAGACACTTAACACTTTCTAGCCGTATGACCCTGGGCAAGTCACTTAACTCCAATTGCCTCACCCCCCCCAAAAAAAATTCCGTAGTTCACATAGTACACGTGTTGTCTCCCCTGATAAAATGTAAGCTCCATGAGGGAAGGGAGAGTCTCATTTTAGTCTTTTTGTCCCAGAACCACTAACACTGACTGGTACATCCTTAACCCTTTCAGGAATACTTGCCAATGATTCCCTGATTCATTCCCTTCTTTACAAACATGGTTCCCAATACTTTGTCACTAAGATAAGAAAAGAGATGGGAAGAGTTGACTTAGTTGACCCTGATGAATGAAAGTCATGTAGGTTCCAAGCTCAAGCATTGAAAGAACGATTAGATGGATTTGCTGGGGACTGTCAGTGGCTCAATTGGAAAGGAAGAAATGAATGCTGTCCTTATATTTTTTTTAAAAGAAGAAGAAAATTCTGCATCTGAAGACTATAGGTCAGCGAACTTGACTTTAATCACTGGAAGAATTCTAGAAAGGATGAATAAATGATGGTTGATATATACCTAGAAATAAAGTCGACATGGATTCATCATGGACAAATCCCACATGTTTATTTCCTTTTCTGACAGTTAGATGAAGGAAATCCTATGAATTTAGTTGATCCAGATTTTAACAAAGTTTCTGATAAAATTCCCCTTCCTATTCTTGTGGGGAAATGTGGATTAAATGATGATGTCATTTGTATAAAATTCAATTTTCTTTTATTTTCAATTCAAAATTCTCTTTCTCTCCCCCCCCCCCCCCCCCCCCGCCCCGTTGAGATTACAAATGTGTAATCACGCAAAACAAATTCCCCTTCATTAGCTATGTCCAAAAAACATGCTTCAATTTGCCCTTTGAGTCCATCACTTCTCCATCTGGGGGTAGAGTGCATGTTTCAAGATGATAATATACTTAGACAAAATCAGAATTCAGATGGAAGGAGTCATTCAAGGGGTTGTCATCTGTGATTCAACTTAGCAGGAGGTCTTCAGTGATCTGGGCTTGACCTTGTGCTATTTGATGACATCAGTGACTTGGACAAAGGCATGGGATAACATGCTCACCAAATTTGTGGATGCTACAAAGTTAGAAGGTCAGTGGACCATGGAAGGCTGCACTCCATGATAGAATCTAGATCCAAAAAGATCTTGACAGGTTAGAGCAAGGGTTGGCAAACTATGGCCTGGGATCACATCTCTGAGGACCACAGCCTCTTCTTGTATCACAGCTGAGCTGAGAATGGCTTTTACATTTTAAAACATAATAAAGCTTTCTTGCAAAAAGTAGAAACCACTCTTAGCTCTCCAAAAAATAAGCAGGTGGGCCACTGGCTGTATTAGATCATTAGAGAATTGGACTGAATCTAGTTAGCTGAATTGGGGTAGGGGGGAAGGCCATTGGGATCAAGTTACTTGTCCAGGTCAGACAGCTAGTAAAAATGTTAAGTATCTGAGTACAGATTTGAACTCAGGTCCTCCTAACTTCAGGGCCAGTGCTCCATCCGCTGTGCTATCTAGCTACACTTAAGGTGAAATAAAGGAGGAATAAATGTCAACTCTTACACTTTGGTAAAAACATTCAATTTCCCAAGTACAAGATGGGAAAGGGTTGGTTAAAAAGCAATTTATCTTTAAAAGATCTTGGAATTTCTGTGGACTCTAAGACTTATATGGGTCAGCAATATGACATAACAGCCAAAAAAAATGAAGCAAAACTAATATGATCTAATATTTGCTTTCAGAGAGACTTCCAGAAATAAAGAGGTGGCCAGTCCTCAGTGTTTGGCTCTCCCTATCTGAAGGAATGGACTCTGTGGTTTAGGAAGGATCTTGATTAAGCAGAAGATCCAGAGGAGGACACCTGGAATGGTGAAGGGTCTTGAATCTATGTCATACTAGTGAAAGGAACTAAAACTGTTTAGCTTGGAGGAGAAGCACCTGAAATAGGAATCATAGCTGAGGAGACGGGATCAGCCTTGATCTGTCCAAAAGGCAGAAACTGAATCAATGAGGGGAAGGGACAATGAGACAGATCTAGGCTTGAAGTCAAGCAATAAAATGGAAACTGGACATTTGATCTCTTCAGTGTTTTCCTTTGGCCTCTACCAATGCCAGTCAATGCACCCTCTCTGCCATCCATAATTTTTGAGATTTGCCTGAAGAGTTAAGAAGATAGATGACTTATTCAGGGTGACTCATCCAGAATGGCTTAGAGGCAAGACTTATCAGAGATCCAGATCTGGCATTTGGCCCAAACTTCAGCTCAGTTGGGTCATACATTTTAAGGTGTCTAACTACTTTACCCCTTCACTAAGAGAGCCCTCCTGCTCTCAGATGAAATCAGAATTACTCTGATTATTTGAAAAAAAAGCTCTTCGGCACTATTGATTAGAGAAATGCAAATTAAAACAACTCTGAGGTACATCTCACCTATCAGATTGTCAAACATGATAAAAAAAAATTGACAAATGTTGAAAGGGATGTGAGAAAACTGAGACACTGATTTACTGTTGGTGGAACTGTAAATTGATCCACCCATTCTGAAGCAATTTGGAACTATGCCCAAAGGGCTAGAAAACTGTACGTACCCTTTGACCCAGCGATAGCATTACAAGATCTATATCTCAAAGAGATTTTTTAAAAAGGGAAAAGGATCTACATGTATAAAAATATTTATAGCAGGTCTTTTTGTGGTGGCAAAGAATTGGAAATTGGGGGGATGCCCATAAATTAGGGAATGGCTAAAGAAATTGTTATGTGATCATGATGGAGTACTGTTTTGCTATGAGAAATGACAAGAAGGATGATTTCAGAAAAACCTCAAAGACTCACATGAACAAAGTAAAGTGAGCAGAAGCAGGAAAACATAGTATATAGTAACCCATTATGCAGTGATCAACTTTGATGGACTTAACTATTTTCAGCAATACAATGAACCAAGACAATTTCAAATCCTACATAATTAACTATTTTTGAGCAATTTAATGAACCCAAGACTCATATTGAAAAAATTCTATCTATCTCCAGTGAAAGAAACTGAATACAGACTGAAGCATGCTATTTTTTACTTTACTTGTCTTTTTTCACAACATAATATGGAAATATGTTTTGTAAGTATATATATATAACTTGTGTCAAATTGTCTTCTCAGTGAGGCAGGGAAGGAGAGAATTCAGAATTTTTTTAAAAACATTGTTATTTGTTTTTACATATAACTGGAAAAAAACTTAAAATAAATTTTTTTTAAAGAATACCCTCTCTGGGAAAGGGATCCACATGTGCAAAAGTGTTTGTGGCAGCCCTTTTTGTAGAGATAAGAAACTGGAAACTGAGTGGATGCCCATCAGTTGGGGAATGGCTGACTACGTTGTAGTATATGAATGTGATGGACTATTATTGTTCTATAGAAAATGATCAGCAGGATAATTTCAGAGAGTCCTGGAGAGACATGAACTGATGTTAAGTGAAATAAGCAGAACCAAGAGATCATTGTACATGGCAACAAGATTATACGATGATCAATTCTAATGGATGGGGCTCTTTTCAACAATGAGATGATTCAGGCCAGTTCCAATGATCTTGTGATGGAGAAAGCCATCTACACCCAGAGAGAGGACTGTGGGAACTGAGTATGGATCACAACACAGCATTCTCACTTTTTGTTGTTGTTCACTTGCATTTTATTTTCTTTCTCATTTTTTCCTTTTTGATCTGATTTTTCTTGTGCAATAAGATAATTGTATAAATATGTATGCATATATTGGATTTAACATATATTTTTGCCATTTTTAACATATATTGGATTACTTGCCATCTGGAGGAGCGGGTGGGGAAAGGATCAATGTTGAAAAGTTGTCCATGCATATGCTTTGAAAATAAAAAGCTTTAATAAAAAAAAATAATAAAGAATACCCTCTTTGCCCTGCCCTCCAAAGCCCTCTTCTTTGTAAATATCCACTGGCTGTCTCAGAGCCCCAAGCAAGACTCAGGAAATCAACCAGGAAAGCCAGCTGTCCTATTAATGCTACCAAGCGGATTTCCCCAAAACATCCAATTTCCTTTGAGCATTTACAGAACCAGTCAACCTGTCTGACCCAATAAAGATTATATGGGCAGCAGCATCTGTGGTAGGGGGAGAGGAATCATTGGACCGGAGGATGTCGGAAGCCAGAAGGAACCTTCAAGATCAACAAGTCCAAGACAGGAAATTGGGGCCCAAAGGAGTCACAGGGTTTGCCAGTTATCGGCAGAAACTAGGTCTTGTTACTCTTAGGTTAGATAGAGCTCTTTCCATTAAGAGCAGATTGAGTAAAAAGAGCCTTGAGTTAAAATCAGGAAATACTTGAATTCAAATCCTACCTTTCACATTTATTAGCTGTATGACCATGTAAACTTTCTGAGCCTCAAATTCCTCATCAATAAAATGGGAGAGGCAATAGCTAGCTTACTTTATTGCCATGAGACTCAAATGGGATCATACATGTAAAATGTTTCATATCTTGAAATCAGATTATTACCAGATTCAATTCTCGATCCTCAAGCTTACTAGCTTTAAGTATGACATGACTGTATGAGCAAACTCTTTCCCTCTGGCTTCAGTTTCCCTCTCTGTAAAATGAGGGACTGGATTCGATGACCCCTGAACTATTTCTTATTCTACCATTCTATGACATGGATAAAAATTAATTTATGGATTGCCTAAGGAATTATGGGGTTTGCAGAGAAATATCAGTGTGGGCAGTTCTGTTTGTCTATCTAGCATTCCATCTATCTATCTTTCTAGATACTCATGCCATCTAATTAGCTTGTTATCCTTCCTTCTATTATCCATCCTTTTATCTGTCTGTCTGTCTGTCTCTCTCTCTATTACATCTCTGGACCTCAGTTTTTTCCTACACAATTGCTCCCTAAGGCCCCCCATTCTGATTTTTGTTTTCATACACAGCATCATCTTGGTCCAGTCCGAGTTGGACTCAGTTCCAAGGATTTTCATCCATGCTTAGCCTATTAACCCTGAATGTTGCCCAAGGCTCGTTCGGGACCCCCTTTTCTTCCCTTCTTCCATCATTTCATCAACTCCCCTAGTTTCAGTGATTGTGCCCACTTCTATAGATCCAGCTTTCACTTCTCCCTCCAGACTGCCATCCTGCCCCACCTTTTGGACATCTCGAATTAGTTCTCTCAGGGTAGGTAACTCAACTCAAGACGGCCAAAACTGAAGTCCTCTTTCTCCTCTTCCCATCTTGCCCATGACATCCAGACTTGAAACCTCAGACCCGTACTTGATTCTTCACTCTCCCACCCCATACATATCATCAGTTGTCACATCTTGTCCTTTCCACTCTTACAGAGCTTCTCACTTAACTCTTCTTTCCTTCCCTCCATTCACACAGCCACCCCTTTCTTACCTCCTGCCTGAATTATTGCATTTGCTCTTGCTATGAGCTTCTTTTCCTCCGTTCAGCTGCCAAGATGCTATTTCTTTTTTCTTTTTTGGCTTTCTTTTTAAAAAATGTTTTTATTAAAGCTTTTATTTTCAAAACACATGCATGGATACTTGTTCAGCATTGACCCTTGCAAAACCTTCTGTTTCAAATTTTCCCCTCTTTCTCCCAACCCCCTCTCCTAGATGGCAAGAAATACAATAGATGTTAAACATATTAAAAATATATATGTTAATCTAAGGGAGGGGGTGGGAAGAAGGAGGGGAAAACTTGGAACAGAAGGTTTTGCAAGGGTCAATGTTGAAAAAATTACCCATGCGTATGTTTTGTAAATAAAAGGATATAATAATAATAAAAATTTAAATATATGTTAAATTTAATATATGTGTACATATTTATGCAATTATCATGCTACACAAGAAAAATCAAATCAAAAAGGAAAAAATGAGAAAGAAAAAAATGCAAGCAAGCAACAAAAATAATGAAAATGCTATGTTGTGATCCAGACTCTCCAGTCCCCTCTCTGGGTGTCGATGGCTCTCTTCATTACAACTGCTACCTTACTCTAGTACCATGAGACTCAAATGGGATCATACATGTAAATTGTTTTGTAATCTTGAAATCAGATTATTACTCATTATCATTTAAGTCTTGACTTTGGCTTTGGTCTCCCTCTCTGTAAAATGAGGGGATTGGATTAGATTAGAACTGGTTTGAATCATTTCAATGTTGAAGAGAGTCCCGTATATCAGAATTGATCTTCATATCATCTTCTTGTAGCCATGTACAATGGTCTCCTGGTTCTGCTCATTTCACTCAGCACAAGTGTTATTTCTAAATTGTACCTCTGAGCGTGTCATGGGGTCAGGGATCCCACCCACTGCCACACACAGGGCAGGCAGACCAAATCACCACAGCCATCTTGACCACCACCTCCTTCAGATCCTGATGGAGACGGTTCAGGACCCAGCATCCAAGAGCCTTGGGAATAGCCACGGTCTTCAGCCATCAACCTGGTAAGCTGCCCCAGTGGACACAGCCTGCCCACTGCACCTGTGGGGCTTCTAAAAACCTAGAGGAGAGAAACTGAGCCCCAGGGGTGTAGAACTGACTTCTTCCTAGTCATACAATTAGGTTAGTAGACCCAGAATCCTGTTCTCCAGTTTCTTAGTTAGATTTTCTTTCCCCAAGACTTGACTCATGAGTCAAGCTTTGGGTTGACATTCAAGGCTCTGGAAATACATGATGATTTGAATCAGACTGAAGAGAAAAGAGTCAGTGTCACTACATGAACCAGAATCAGAACTGGCTCTTAAACCCGGACCTCCTGGACCATAGGCAGTGTGGAAGAGTGAAAATAGCAGTGTATCGTGGGTTCAAATTCAGTCCTGCCTCCTTGCTAGCTGGGTGACCTTGAGCAAGCCCCTTCCCTCTGGAGATCTCTGTCTCTCCCTCTGAACCAAGGTAGGTCCGACCCAAGGCCCCTTTTGGCTCTGCACACCCATGACCTTTGCACAACATGAACAGCTCTGATCAATCAATGCTCCCTTCTTCCCAGGCCCCTTTGCAGGAGGGCGAGTTGGGGCAAGGCTGCTTTGGCTGCACAATTTCTGTTTGCTTCAGTAATGAAGTTCTCACCAGCCAAGTCCCTCGGGGCAGTTCAAACTAAATGGAAGTAAACAGCCCTTGTGTTATATAACCTTCTTGGCCAGGAAGGCAGCTTCTCCTTGGGGCAACCATGGGATAAAATCAGCAAAACCCATCAAGTTTCATGTGCATGGCACTGGGGGCCAGCACAGAGGGCAGGAGCCAGCATTGATCTGGCAATCTCCAGAGGCTGTGGGGATCCCTGCCAGGTCCTCTCTGTCTCCCTGGGACAGCAGGGCCATGGTTATTCCACCTTCCCTCAGACTGAGATTGTTGTCATATTACTCCAGGAGCCTACTGGCGGGCGTTCAGACTGCCCATTGGTGAGAACACTGGGCTTGAAGCTGGGCCCACCTGAGTGTGAATCCCCCCTCTCACATTTTATGAGTGTGAATCTGGACACATCATTTCATTTCTCTGAGATCTGATCTCTTCATTCGTGAAATGGGGCTAACGGAGACCAGCCCAACAGGTTTACGGTGAGGTTCATGTAAGGTAATGTCTATAAAGCGACTTACAGAACTAAAGATGTCCGTCCTTTCTGCTGTCCCTTTGGCTTAGTTCCCCAGCCCTTTCCACTGGAAACTCCTTTCAAGAGTCAACCTAAAACAAAATAGCTTTGACCTCATGTTATAGGACAGCAAAAACATTTTACTTAGAAAGAAAACATAGCAATAAACATTTATTACATGTTTATTATGTGCCAAATACTGTGCTAAGTGCCGGAGATAACAAAGAAAACAAACAATGAGAGCCAACCCAGTTCCTGCCCACAAGGAGCTCTATTCTGATGAGAGGAATAGTATGTAAGTATTTTTAAGTGCATATTTACACACAAAAAAATGCAACAAATACTGGTGTTTCAGACCTATCAGACAAGATCATCCCTCCAGGTCACGGTTCTCCTTCTCCCCTCCCTTCTTCCTTCTTCCCTTTTTAACCTCCCCTTCTCTCCCTGTTTGGTTCTGGCCCTCAAAGAATGGGAGGCCCAACGGTCCAAGGTTTTCCGATTCAGAGAAATTCTCAATCTGTGGAAAATAGATAAGGCAGGAGGTAGGATTTCCCACAAAGACTTTCTGTTTCTCCAATGGGTCACCAGGGCTATTGTGTAGTGTACGGACAGGGGAGGTCTCAGGTACTAAATCCCTGGCAGGAGAATTAATCTCCAAGAAGTTGTTTCAGCATCCTAGGAGAGATTTTCAGCGTAGGAAAGATTTCCTGCTAGCTCAGTCCAGATCCCCTGAGAGGGTTACAATTCCCCAGCACAGGATTGCACTCATCTTTCCCCTTCTTGTTCTCTCTCACTCTTTCCCTATTTCTTGTCACTTCCTCTGTCCTCAACCAAGCAGACCAACCTGGCTCCCCAACTCCTTGGGTTCTAAGCATCCTGGGAAGAAAGGGCCATCAAGATTGTGACATTATATTCAAGTGCAGCTATTGGAAAACACAAATGTGAACAAATATGTTTCAGCTTCAAAAAGAAAGAAGATGCTCCATCCCACCCTTCCTAAGAGGTGAGAGGTGCACAAGGGTTGCACATTGTGTGTATTTTTAAATTTTTTTTAATAGTTTGGTCAGTAATGCTGGATTTTTTCTCCTCTTACTTTTTCTCGTTTTAAAAAATACTAGTTGTTATGTGGGATGGCTCTCTTGGGCAGAGAGGGAAGGGAAACTGTGGTGATATAAAAAACAAAAGACATCAATAAGAACGTTCTTTAAAAGTGGAGGGCTCTGACTTCATGGGACTTTTGAAGAGTGTTGGGAAGGATCTTCCAAATTGAGGTTGGTCAATTTGGAGTTTCAGAGACTAGCTTGGGAGCCCTGGAAGGAAATCAGATTTAAAGCTGGAAGCTCACTTGCCATTTAATCCCACCCCCCTTGTTTTATAGATGAGGAAACTGAGGACTGAGGAAAGTTACTGGCTTCCTTTGCCTGAGGTCACACAGGTACCTCTCTCAGAGGTGAGATTTGAACTCAAGTTCCCAGATTCTCTTTGCATCATACCACACTTCCTAGTCAACCCAGGGCCATCTCCAGTCATTCTGACCCTGATCTGGCCATACCCAGGAGGCTCTGGAGGGGAAAGTGAGGCAGGTGACCTTGCACAGCCTACCTCACTCATCACCTTCCTGATGTCACGGTCCTCCCAGAACGAAGGACAAACAACATTTCCCAGCGACCATGGCAGCAATTCTCACTGAATGTTGCGTTAAGACTCAAAGGGCTGGTGTGATGCTTTGGGCATTGGACTTGGAGTTTAGAAAGTCTGGATTTGAAGCTCACCTCAGAGCCTAACTAGCTAGGTTATGTGGAAGTCCGGGCCCTAATATAAAATGAGAGGGTTAGAGTCGATGACTTCCAAGGAAGCTCCCAGGTCCAGACCCAGGAACTATGCTAGAGGAACATGGTTGAGGGAGAGCCCTTTCCGAGGCTCCATGTGGGAGTGGGGGCTGGTCTGCACCAGGGGGGATTCCAAGCTTGAACCACCCAGTAGGTCCCTAGGCCAAGATGTGAGAAAGACCGTGGGCTTCGGTCACAGGGTTAGGGCAGCCACTGGATTCCCAGCCTCTCCCTCCCCTTCCCCATACACATACCCCAGCGGGATCTGCTTAGTGGTGACTACCTTCAGAGCTGATTCTGCCTCGCACAGTTTACCTGAGTGAGAGGCTCCTAATCTCTCCCCAGGTCCATTCAGATAGATGATGACTGGACAGGGTCAGGATGGCATAGGGCAGGGATGATTATGACCAAAGCTAATATTAATAATGACAAACAGCAAACGTCTGACACAGTGAATGAGGTTATTACCCACAATTAGGTAGGAATCAGCAAGGCTACTTGGAAGGGAAAACACATCCTAGGGTCATAGACGGAGAGCTGGAAGGAATTTCGGAAGCCACCAACTCAGTACTTCATTTTACAGATGAGAAAATTGAGGCCCAGGATAGGGGGAGGTGAATGATCTGTTCAAGGTCACATAGATAGTAAGAGTCAGACTTAAATCCATGCCCCAGTGTTCTTTCCTGTGTATGCCTTGCCACCCCAGTGTTTCTATAGTCTAAGATGATGTGCAGGTCCCAGCTTCTCATGGAGAAGGAGAAATTGCGTCTTTACTGACAAAGGAGAAAATCCATTCATTTGTTCATTGAACAAGTCTTTATTGAATAAATGTTCCATGCTCAGTACTGTTCTAGACACCAAGGTAGGGGATGTTAAAAAAAAAAAAAAAAAGAAAAAAGAAAAAGAAAGAAAGTAAGATAATTCCTGCCCTCAAGGAGCTTCCAATCTAATTAGGAAGATAAAAACATAGGACCCCAGAGAAGAGGTCAGGAGAACAGCAGGGATGAAGATTCAGGGCCGGGAGTGAAATGATGGGCTTCCAGACATCAATTTGCCCCAGTGGGCAAAGGACCACAACTGTCTCCTCATTTGAATGAGGCCTGTGAAGAAGGGAGAAGGGGAGAGATGATTAGACAGGAGATTCAAGTCCCTCCCTACGTCCCCACTTCCAGCAGGGAAAATCACAGGCTCATAGATCAGAACTAGGAAAGACTCACAATCTAAATCCCTCTCCTCTCCAAACTCCACTCCTCTTCCTCTCAGAGTAAGTCTGCAGGAGATGTCCTCCCCAAACCTCAATTTCCTACTCTTTAAAGTGAGATGATTAAACTAGATAATCTCTCCAAGATCTCCTCCAACTCTCCTATGATTTCAGTTCTTCTCTGTGGTTTTCATCAAGAAAAACAAACATCACCTTTGGGAAATAAATTTTTCTCCTGCATCTTTTTGGACAATATTAGCTAAAGATTCATTGATTTTTGCAAAGTTATTTTTTTCCAAAATAGTCTTTATTTTCTGTTTTATCTATTTCTCCTCTAATTTTCAAGATTTCCTCTTTTACTTTGCTGTTGTTCAGTTATCAGTCATATCCAACTATTTGTGACCTCCCTTTGGATTTTTCTTGGCAAAGATACTGGAGTAGTTTGCCTTTTCCTTCTCCAACTCACTTTACAAATGAGAAAACAAAGGCAAAAAGGATGGAGTTGCCCAGGGTCACACAGCTAGAAAGTATCTGAGGCTTGATTTGAACTAGGTCTTCCTGACTTCAGGTCTATCCACTGTGCCACCTGGCTTCAACTTATTTTGGATTTATGTGTTCATCTAATTTTTAAAATTCTAGCTTCAGCTTTTTAACACCTTCTTTGTCTATTTTGTCCATGTCACTTTTTAAAGAGAGAATTTTTTCCTCAAAGACCTGTTTCAATTGGAACCCAGAAATTTTAGTGTATAGCCTCATTATTACCTTTTTATCCTAAGCAGGTGGGGAGGGAGGGAGCAGAGAAGGGAGAAGAAGAAGGAAGGAGAGGGGGAGAGAGAGAGAGAGAAAGAAAGAGAGAGAGGGAGGGGAAGAAAGGAGGGAGAAAGAAAGGGAACAGAGAGAGAGAGAGAGAGAGAGAGAGAGAGAGAGAGAGAGAGAGAATAAATAATTCAACAAAACTATTCAATATATTGAAAAACCTAATTCTGTTTTTTTCAAATCTTGATCTTTTTCACATTATTAACTATTGCACAGATTTGTTCTTGACCTATCCATTATTCAGAATGTTATTATTAAGTATTTTTTATTTTGTTTTGTCTATCAGTAAGATACTTAGTACTTCTGGGGATTTTGTTGTTGTTGTTTGATGTGGTTTTTGTTTTTTATCAGTTCTCTGTGTCCTGATACATGATTTATGTACGTGTGGTCCTGAAAAAGAAAAGCAAAATTTGGGGGGGAAAAAATCAGCATTTAGTTTTCTTGGTCAATTCTATCGTCTTTTTATTTTGTTTTGTTTTTGTTTGTTTCTCTTCTATTTTTAAAATTTTCTTCTTTTAAGTTTACTATTCAGCTCTAGAATGTTTGTCCTGGCTGTTTGGTGAATATCTCAAAGAATCTCTTTTTCACCTTTCCTCTCTGATAGTCAGAAGATCTGAGTTCTAATTCTGGCTAAGCCTCTAACTCAAGCTGTGACCTTGGACACATCACTTCACTTTCTTGGGACTTCAGTTTCCTCTTCTAAAAAGGAAAGATTAGGGCTAGATAGCTTTTATTAAAAAAAAAAAAAAAAAACTACACTTCTAAATCCATTGTCCTTTAATAAGAGGTCCACAACAGCTCTGACATTTGCTGGTTCTCTTACCTTAGCAGGAAAAGGTGGGAATCGGGTTTTTTCGGAGTCCTCCTTCTTCATAGACCTGACCAAGCAGGATCGGCGGTGGGAGAAGATCTCAAAACTCTTCTTTCCGTGGTAGGCACCCATGCCACTGTCCCCTGCAAGGAAGTCCGAAAACCCATGTGTATTTGTAAGGGTGGTAACCTTGCCAGGCAGCTCACAAGTGGTGGGGATACTTCCCCTCTGCCCATTCTCTCCATACCACACATGTCCCCTTCCCTTTCCATGCTCTCTCTTTTCCCTTTTTCCTCCTATATCTTAGTCTAGGCTCCATTCCTTTTCACTGCCCATCCCATTGGGAAGTACTCCGGGGAAATAATCTCCATCACTTCCTTTAAGGTGTGCAATGACTTTGACACATGTGACCTCATTTTGATTTGGTTTGCATCACAATTGGGGAGTGGAGGCGCCATCTCCCTAAATGGGAACGTGCTTTCTTGTCCATCTTTGGGGTCCCATGGCTGGGCCAGTTGTGCTGAACCCCCTGGATGAAGGAGAAAGGGCAAAAATCAGAAAGGACTGAGACTCACCGACTCCGCCAAAGGGTAGAGTATGAACACCAACATGGGCTATCACATCATTGGCAGTCATGCCTCCGCTGGAAGTCTCTGCAATCATCTTCTTGATGACCTGGAAGACAGAACCAAGACTCACTCATCTAAGGGACTTGAGAGCCTCGAAGCGAGGGCCACAGCTGTGGGCTCTGCTAGCTGAGAGGCAGTGTGGGAAGCCCACTACATCTGGATCCCAAGGACCTGGGTTTGAATACTGGCTTTGTTCTTCCTTAGCTCTGTGACTTTGGGCCAGGAGCCTTCCCTCTCTGGCCATCCCTTCTAAGACACAAGCAGCCTTGATTTTCCATGTTTGATGAGCCCTCAGCACCAGCTGGCTTGGAATTTCTGGTGACAAATAAATCTGGAGTTCCTGAGCACAAGAGAAGCAATTTCCTCCCGGAAAGCCGAGAGGGGCTTGCCAGTCCTTTCCCCAGAGCCATGCCTTCTATCCCAGATGGCAGAGATTGCCCTCCAAAGGGAAGGCAGGGCACAAACAGCATGGCATAGTGAAAAGTAGACTAAATTTGGGGACAGAGGATCCAGGATGAAATCGAGTACCTTGGGCATATCTCTGAACTTCAGTTTCCCCAGCTATAAAATGAGACCTCTTTGAGTTCTAGATCCAGGATTTAGTGATTTTAAGAGAGGGAAACAAGGGACCCACCAAAGGGGTTTGAATCCCAGAGAAGGTTAGGTCAAAGAATTAAAAAGCCTGTGTGAAAAAATGAAAAATACATTAAATATGGAGTCAGAAAAACTGGATACAACCTTCCCATAGGTCAGTAGAAAGGTTCCTGGATTTGAAGTCAAAGGGATGGAATCCCAGCTTTCCTATCTGTACTACAGTATTATAAGGGAATAATCTGTATTACAAGGGAATAAGCACTTATATAGCATCTACTGTGTGCTAGATAAGACACTAAACATTTTATAAATATTATCTCATTTAAAACTCACAACAATCCTGTGAGGTTGATGCTATTATTATCCCCACTTGGAGGCAGAGATTAAATGATTTGCCCAGAGTCACATGGCTAGTAAGTATCTGAGGTCACGTGTGAATTCAGATCTTCCTGATTCCAGACCCCACACTCTATCTTCTGTACACCTGGATGCCTTTTAACAGACAAATTTCTTGATCTCTCTGGACCTCAGTTTCCTCCTTTGAAGGGGGGAAGGGGGCAGGGAACACATTGCTAAATAATTTCTGAGGTCTCTTTCAGGTCAAGAATTAGAATCCTATGACATAATCTAGAGGGAACCAGTGACTCTGGCCAAGTTTTTTCATCAGGAATATGAGATTTCCCATCTCTCCCTCTACCTCACTATCTACTTCTCAGAGGTATAGACAAAACTTACACTGGGAAGTATTGTGGAAACAAGTATTGCTCTTAGAGGCAAGGATTAGGGCTTGGGTGGGGATCTGAGGCTGGATGAGGAAAGGAAAGATCCAGAACAACGTTGGATTTTCCATCCTTTGAGGCAGGATTTAGGGCAGGGAAAAGCTCACTGTTTTTCTTTCATACACAGAGCTTGGGGTGGAGGTAGAAGGTTCATGCCGCCGGCCACTGAGAATACTAGTAAGTGGAGATGGCATTGGGAGGTAGAGACAGGACCTCAAAAGGACAGGCTGGATGACACTGCCTGTATACTGTGTCCTTAGGTTTTGTTTTGTTTTGTTTTGGTGGAACAAATACAGGCATTTTAGCTTTGTCTTAGGAGGAATGGAATGAGAGAAAGGGGAGCCTGGAAGATGGGGAAGAGGAAAGCCAGATCATAATACAGAGGCTTTGAAAAGTTTTGTTATTATTAAAGCTTAAATTTGCATTATTAAAGCTTAAAGTTGCATTAAGTCTTTTATGACACCCAGTATGGAGGCCCAACCTCCATTGTCCCGAAAGGTTATTATCAGGCAGAGTAGACGTGACTAAGGAAGAGTGGCAGGAGCCTGAGAAGAATAATACTCCTAAAGTACTTTAAACTTTCCAAGGCATTTTCATATGGATTATCTTGTGATGGTGGTTGAGTAGCATCTGACTCTGCAAGACTTCTTTTGGGTTTTCTTGTCAAAGATACTGGAGTGGTTAGCCATTTCCTTCTCCAGCTCACTCTATAAATGAGGAAACTGAGGCACACAGGGTGAAGCGACTTGGCCAGAGTCACCCACCTAGTGTCTGAGGTCAGATTTAAATTCAGGAAGATGAGGCTTTCTGATTCCCGGTCTGACGTTCTATATCCACTGCACCACCCAGCCGCCTCAGGCTTGTAGAAACCCAGTATTCCCTTTATAACACAGCTCTGCCTTCAATGTCCCACAAAGCTGGAATGGCATTTGATGCTCTAGATAGCTCTTGGCCCCGATGTTCTAGATCAGTGGTTTTTAAACTTGTTTTCAGCATCTTTATAATATTAAAAATTATTGAGGATCTACCTTCTGAATGCAATTCTCCCTGTGCAACAAGAAAACTATTTGGATTTGTACACATACATTGTATCTAGGATATACTAGTGATGCGGGAAAGATTCCAATCTTTGATTCCCAACCCCCCTAGCTAATGTAAATTACCCTTTGACTCACAAATCCTGGGCCCTTTGAATTCCAATAGAAGGTCCCAGCCTGTCCCAGCCCCACCCGGATCTGAGCCAACTTTGGGACTACACCCCAAAGCCCCTCGAGCTAAGTCTCCGACTTAAAAGGACCACACTGGGAACCCCTCTTTGCAGAGATTCCAAACATGGTCGCCATGTGACGACCCTCTGTCCACTGGACCCTCTGTCCAGTGCCCTCCTTATCTCTACCTTCACCTATCTCCTACTTCTAAACTCAGTAATAAACCTCTTTTATTAATCTAGCTCTCTGGGCCAATAAATGCTTTTATTGGGAATCCGCACTGCTACTAGACCTCATATACCGCCGTATTCTTGCCCCGAATCTAAGGGGGTTGCAGTGGAGCTCTGTTTGACTCCCTGTACCCCAAACCTGCCACTAGACCTTAACTAAACCCTAATTTCATTTAGGTACCCCAAATGTAGACCTCAACATGTGGTCTACACCTCAACATTCGGTTCCTAACCTCAACATTTGGTTCCCTGACCGGGAATCGAACCCGGGCCTCGGCGGTGAAAGCGCCGAATCCTAGCCACTAGACCACCAGGGGAGATGTCTGTGCTCTAGTCAACAGCTCTTGCTGTATGTATATTAACAACTCAAGGAAAGTTGAGTTGCGCACAGAGAGAATCTTACAGAAGGCTGCCTGGATGCAAGACATCCATGAGCAATTTCTTACACCCCCCAAGTCCACTGGGTGGGATTCCTGGATATGGTCCCTACTGGCACCTATACTAACCCCTCTTCTGATTATTATCCTTCTGCTCATATTTGGTCCTTGTGTTTTCAAATTGCTCGTGAGATTTGTTTCTTCTAGGCTACAAGCTGCAAACTTTCAACTTCTCCTGCAATAACTGGGAACCCTGAAATAACTGATACACCAACTTCACATCCACTGGACACTATGGCTGCCGCCTTCAGATCTCGCTTCTCTCCTCCAAGCACCACTTCCCCTTCTTTCCTCCTTTAGGTTGAGCTCTAACCCCATCCCCTGCAGGAAGTAGATACAGAAGACTAGAGACCACCGACCCTTTTCCAAAAGAATTTGTGTTTAGTGCTTGAGGGGGGAGATGATGAGGACAATACAGCCTCGCCCAGGAGAGCATCTGCATTAAAATGTTCCTTTCAGATGCTCACCTTTTTGGATGCAAACCCATCCCAAGTACGTTCCTTTTGAATGCAAAAACCCAAATTGTTTTGTTTCTGTATATAAGTAAGCTCCAGAAAATGTCTCCTTGCAATTCTCTGATATTGCCCACTAAGAGAACATCTTAGTGTCTTTCTCTCTTTAATAAAGTGCCTTTTCTTATCATAGTCTTTTGTGTAGCTTTCTAGCTGCGAACCTGCACTAACTTGGTGTTTTGGAGAACTAGGAGACCAACCCATATTCCTGCCACGATCCATATCTCATCACTAGGACATAGTCAACATATATAGGACTGCTTGCCATGTAGGGGAGGGGGTGGAGGGTGGGAGGGAAAAATCGGAACAGAAGTGAGTGCAAGGGATAATGTTGTAAAAAATTACCCTGGCATGGATTCTGTCAATAAAAAGTTGAAAGAAAGAAAGAAAGAAAGAAAGAAAGAGAGAGAGAGAGAGAGAAAGAGAGAAAAAGAAAGAAAGAAAGAAAGATCCTGGTCAAAAAAAAAAATTATTGAGGATCTATCCAAAGAGTTTTTGTTTATATAGGTTATAGTTATAGGCTTTAGCATATTAGAAATAAAAACGAATTTTGAATTTGTAGACCATCTGAAAGGGTTTCAGAGACTCCCCAGGATTCTCTGGACCACACTGAGAACCATTGCTCTAGACAGGGGATTTGACTTTGGTTTGAGGAAAGGGAGCATTGGAGCATTGTGAGGGAAATGAGCAGCACGGAGAGGTCAGCTGGAAGAGTCGTTGGTGTTTCTTACCTGGTCATTGTTAGAAAACACATAGAGGGCCAAGGGCTTTGGCCGCTCATTGATGAAATGGATGGCTTCATCCAGGCTCTTCACGCAGATAATGGGGAGAACCGGTCCAAAGATCTCTTCCTGCATCACCTTAGCCCTGGGGTCAACATCAGTGAGAATGGTCGGGGCTAGAAATGCGGAGAAAGAAGGCAGATAGCCAAGTAAGAAATCTTGGGCTTGCCTCCTTCTTTATTCACACACAGCCCACCCATACACAGGCAGCTATTCTTTTAAAGCATTTTTTCGACCAATAACCAGTAATCTGTTGGGGAGTGTGGCAGAGTGGATGGAGAATTGGCCCTGATGCTGGTGACCCTGGACAAGTAACTCACCTTCTCAGTGGCTTAATCAATCAACTAGAATTTATTAAGTATCCACTATGTGAAGGCCCTGAGCTTAGGGCTGGGGGCCAGAGAAAGGGGAAAAACCCAGGAGCTCACAATCCAATGAGACAGACATATGGCAACAACTGTCTTTCATTAGATTGTGGACGCTCTGTAACTCGACTCTTGCATATTGATGTCATTTTGGTCCTCTTGGAGAACGAGGGACAATAACCAACCAGCTAACTATTAGGTTGTAAGGTCCTTAAGGGCAGAAATTCTCTTTTGCCTCATTTGTGACTTTAGCATCGTGCCTGGCACATAGTAGGTCTTAATAAATTTGTATTATATTGGATTTCAACTTTGTACAGACAAGACCTAGACAGGATAGATTGAGGGGATCTCAGGGAAGGCATTAAGATGAAGGAAGACTAGGAAGGAAAGAGTTCTCACAGAAAGAGGGATTTGGGCTAAGATGTGAGGGAGTTCAGGATGTGGAGAAGAAAAGCAACCCATTATAGGGGATGGCCAGAGAAAATTCCCAGAGCTGGGAAGTGGGATCATCACTAAGGACCATAAGGTCAGTATCCCCCCATCAAAGAGTACATGGAAAGAATATGGCGTGAGAGACCTGGAAAAGTCCCAGGCAGCTCTCCAAACCGATGTCACGGGAAGAGCCGTGACCAGTGCCAGATGCTGCCCCATCCAGAACTTCTGAACATCTGTTTGCTGGTGGATTCTGACATGAAAAAAGCTGTAAAGCTGGGGACCCCTTGATCTTTGCCCCATCTCCCAGCCATCAACAGCACCAAGCAAGCGGGGCTGGGTGAGCCCACTAGGGATGCCCTAGAAACTTTAAGCCAAGGGGGACAACAGAGAAAAGAAAAGAAAAAAGGGGTGGGATTTGATATTAAAGAGATGGGTTCATGGATTTCCTCTGGCCTGGGAGCTGAGTTACTCTGGCCCCACCCTTCTGCCTCCACAAAGAAAAGCAAATTCTAGGAAAAACAACCCCCTCCCCCGGCCCCCAGCCCCAGTCCTGAATTAAATAAAGAAGTCAAATGCAGTATCTAAGCTGCCAACAGCACCAGCGACACACGGGCCAATACTAGGGCTGCAGCTGGGCTAAGAAAAGGGGGATAGGGGATGGAGGTGCAAAAGCAGAAGGACAAAATATATTTTAAGTCAGAGAGAGGGGGTTGGCATGGCTCTGAAATTTGCCACCTCCATACCAGGGAATATATTGCTTCTCCCTTAGCCTCAGTTTCTTCTTCTATAAAATGGGAGGATTGAGGAAGCAAAGTGGTATGTTGGAGATTTTAAGTCCTGAATTCAGAATCAGAGATCCCTTGGAAGGGGGAGAAGGGGCAGAGAAGAAGAGGAAGGCAGGGAGAGGGAGGGAAAGACAGAGCCTTTCTGGGTGCCTTTCATCACCAGGTCAAACTTTTTACAGCATTTAGATCCAGTCCCTGACAATTAAGTCACACCACTCCCAGTTTCTAGGTCATTTAAAGTGGCAAAGAAATTTAATCCTTTTGCACTGAACGTGGTGCCAAATTCACCCTTTGTATCAACTTGCCCCGGCACCTCCTGTAAACCTGCCTTAGCTTTAAGAAAATGGAGATTCCGTGACAAAAAAGAAAAATAAAGCATTAAAAACCAAACTGTTGATGCCCTAAAAGCTAGTTCATCCCATAGCTCCCTCCCTCCTGTCCTGCCCAAAGCCACAGTCACAGGGCAGAGAGGAGAAATGGGCCAGACCTGGGGAGCAGCAACATCAAGGAGCACAATGGAGGGGGATAGAGCTGTCCCCCATCTCAGCCCCACTCAACACAATCCATCGACATTCATCAAGCACTTTGTCTAAATGCTATTAGACTTTCTTCACAGATTATGACAGTGTCAACCCACCTATATAGCAAGAGGCTTCATCTCCATTCCCTCCATACGCGACCTTTTGTCCCTCAATCAAGCCCATCACCCTTTTAAAATGACGGCCATTGACCAGTCTTCCATAGTCACGAGAACTTTTAGCATCTTCTCCATAGAATTCCTTTGGGAAAGAGAGGCAAGATGTCAAAATAGTCCACGCTAGAATGGATATAAAATAGTTTTTAAATATTTCAGATGCAACAACTCCCCCAAACTCTAAGTGGTAGCGGGGGCCCTGATCTACACTGATAGAGATCTTCACTTGCCCGGAATTTCCTTCCACCAAATGAACTCCCATGTCCGGGCTCCATCCCAATTCCTAGAACATGAGTTCCTTGAAAGCAAGAACTGACTCTCTGACTTTCTATTTGTATTCCCAGAGCTTGACAAATTGCAAGCACTTTGTAAATGCTTTTTACCTCATTCATTTATTCATAGAATAGTTAGTTGGCTACGGACCAAATTTCAGGGAACGTCAGCAACTAACTGCTAAGAATAACTGATTTGGAGGATTTGGAGCTTTTTTTATCCCTCAGTCCCACCCCTTCGTTTTAGAGATAAGAAAAATGAAGCTTTTAGCCAGAAAAAGAAGTAGCCTTTAATTCCAAAAAATAGCAGGCTTCCCCTGGGTTCAACTTCTCATGAGCAGAATCCACTTTTCCCATTACTTCTTATTTATAAGTCAACAGCCAACGGTGATTTCTTGTTTTCCAGTCTTCCCTAAATTGTGTGATTTGGGATGGGCTCCTTCTTCTCTGAGTTGCACGTATCTATCTGTGTGCCTGCCTATCAATCCTTCCATCCTTCTCTGTCTCTATTCATTCACATATCTATTTAACCATCTATCCACATGCTTTTTATCCTTCTATCTATGATCTATCCTTTTATCTATCATCTATCCATCCATTATCAATCATCCTTCTACCTATCCACCTATCAATTTATCCTATCCATCTATTCATCTGTCTCTATCCATCTACATATCTATTTAATCACCTAAGTACTTGCCTATCTTTCTTTCTACTTATCTTTCTGTTCATCCACCTATCATCTATCTGTCTATCCATCTCCTTATCTCTTTATCTACTCATCAAGTCACTAACTCTCTCTGAGTCTCAGTTTCCCTACCTGTAAAATGGAGATAATAATAATGTCATCTAGGTCTGAGTTAATTCATTATCCTGCTCTCTGCCCTCCGGACTTAACTTCAGCTTGTCAACATCTTTTCTGAGGTAACTCCCTCTTATCAGGGACTCAGAGCTAAAACCAGTATTTCAGTTGTGGTCTGAGCAAAGCTCAAAGTACAATGAGACAGTCACCTCCTTTCTTCTAGATTTTGTTGTGCTAACAATGCTTAATATCCCCTTAGCACTATAAATGCCACATCCCACTATTGATTCATACTGAGCTCTCTGCCAGTTAAAAAGTCAAAAGTCTCTTTCAAATATAAAAGCTCCAACAGATATTTGCACTGGATCTTCTATCCATTCCTATTGGGCATCTTCTTTTATGGATAAAAGCCAGTGTTGCAGTGTTGTTCTTACTCTTTTTGTTTGTTGCATTTTGTTTCCTTTTTCGTTTTTTTTCCTTTTTGATCTGATTTTTCATGCGTAGCAAGATAATTGTATAAATATATATACATATATTTGTTACAATATATACATATATATACATGTATATACATATACAAAATGTATACATATATTTTAACATGTATTGGATTACCTGTCATCTAGGAGAAGGGGTAGGGGGGAAGGAGGGGAAAATTTGGAACACAAGATTTTACAAGGGTCAGTGTTGAAAAATTATCCGTGCATATGTCTTGAAAATAAAAAAAAAAAAGTCAGTGTTGGTGGGGCTGCAAAAGACGGGCATACTGGCAGAACTATGAATTGATCTAAGCTAAAAGTAACTAAGAAAGTAACTGTAGTTCACATGCCTTTGACCAGGAGATCCCCCAAGTGGGCACGGAAGGGAAGGAGGTCAGACCCCAAAAGAAAGGTTCCACTTGTGCCAGAGCTTTTTGTGGCAGCAAAGAGCTTGGAAATGAACTGGGTGACCTAATGCTATGCCTGATACACAGCAGACACTTAATAAATGCATGCTGATTTGGTTGATGGTAAGAAATTACAACTGTGAAGAATTCAGAGAAGCGTGCAAAAACTTGTATGAACTGAGGCAGAGCAAGAGGTAAGGAGAACCAGGAAATAACAAACACAATGATGGTGATGATGCAAAAGGCAAGAATAAGGGCAAGTAGATGGCACAGTGGATAGAGCATCAGAGCTGGAGTTGGGAAGTTTTGAGTTCAAATCCAGCCTCAGACACTTACTACCTATGTGAGCCTGGGCAAGTCACTTTCTCCTTTTGCCTCAGTTTCTTCATCTGTCAAACAAGCATAGATGATAGCATTATATACAGACCTATATAATTATAATGACCAAACTTGGCTTTCTTCTTGGAGGAAAGTTGAGATGTATGCCCCTCCTTTAATTGTGGAGACAGAGAAGTCTCCAATTCATGAGTCCAGAATTCCTGGCTTTTCTCAAGACCCAGATCCCACACCACCTCTTGCAGATAGCCCTGGTTGCTAATGTCTACCCCTCTAAAGCCACCTTCTACTTGGAGGCAACCAGGCAGAAAGTGCTGGGCCTGGATTCAAGAAGAGTAATTAGGTTTGGAAAATCCAAAGGTGATGATTAGAGACATAGACTGAGGCAACTATGGTATAGGAGAAAATCTACTGGCTTGGAGTCAGGAAGACATTATCTGTGTGACCTTGTACAAGTCACTTCACTTCATCTGAATCTCAGACATCTACTAGTTGTATGACTTTGGGTACTTCACATCAGTCTGCCTCCATTTCCTCAATTGTAAAATAAAAATGGCACCTACTTCCCATGGTTATTGTGAGGATCAAATGAAAAGATATTTATAAAGTCCTGGGCACATAATAGGTGCTTAATAAATGCTTCCATTATGTTTTGCATGACTTCACATGTATATTACTTACCTTCTCAATACATGAGGAAGAGAGAGAATTTAGAACTTAAATTTTTAAAAAATGTCTTAAAAAAGTTTCCATTCACTTTGATTCTTAAATGAACTTCCCTCCACACACATACACACTTTATTTGATTAAATTATGAGCTCCTTAAGGGCAAAAAAAACACGTTTTTTAACCTTTCTTCCCTTCCCCAACTCTCAGCACCAAGGCCTGGCACCAAGTGAGTGATGGATGGGGATCTATGATCTAGGGAGTGTGACTAGAGAGTTCAACCTTGGCTCCTGAGAGCACAGCCTTGCCCTTGCAGCCGTGAGACAGGCGGCAGGCGGGCACAAGTGGTTTCTTGATCCCCACTCACCTTCACGATTTTTTTCATCTTCTCCACAAACGGGCCTTGCACAGAAGGTTCACAGAGGATGTAGTCGGGAGCCACACAAGTCTGGCCACAGTTCATGAACTTCCCCCAGGCGATACGTCTGGAGAAAAAGACAGATTCCACGAAAATCAAAAACATTCCCCCATGAACAATGAATAGGGAGGTTATGTGTTTTTCATTTGCTGGAAACGCTGGAGGAAGTCTCAAGCCTGGCTTCCGGAGGACACGCTCTAGCCCTGGTTATTGAAAAATAATCTTCCACATCCTGGCCCCTGGCGGACGCACTTTGCCCCATCAGCAGTAATAGAATGCAGGGTACCCCTCCTACCCTGGTTCTGAGGATGGCAGCTAGGACAGAAACCCCAGGAACATCTTCCAGATGGGGCAGGATTAGAACCCAAAGTGAGAGGATCCTGGGAAAGGAGCAAAGGGATAATTTTCATGGAATGTCTAGTCTGTACCTCCCCCATCTCAAGACACCTGGAGAGAGAGCGTAGCATTCAGGAAACCAGTCGTTCAATGCTCATGGCACTGACTGTACCATTTCCCCCAAACCCCCAAGAGAAATGGCAGAATTTAACAGTTGGTTCAGTAGTATGTTAACACCCAGAACCCACTCTCATCTACTTGGCTCCTTTGGTCCATCTAACGGGCCCTTTGGGTTCATCTGTCCTGGTCATGCACGTGGATGAAAAACAAGATGTCACCTGTGGGGCCATGTATGGACACCCCAGATGCCTAGAACCAGAAGGGACCTTAGCCCGATCCTGTCCATGCACAAAGGTGGAAACAAGAGTCAGACGGGGTGAAGTGACTTTTCCAAAGTCCCACAGATAGTAAGGAGCAATGCCAGCCTTTGTGGCTCCAAGCCCGTGGATTTTCTACCACACCACAGTCTCCGTCTCTAATCTCACCTCGGGATTTTTCCAAACCTGACTCCTCTCCCTGGCCACCCCTTCCCCTATGTGTTGTCTCTCCCTATAGGGAGAGCTTGTTAAAGACAAGGATTCTCTTCACTATTGTTACTATATCCCCGGCAGGAAACATAGTATACGGTGCTTTTTCCTTCACTCAGTGATACTATGACTCCTTGGACTCCTTCCATCACCCACAGTCTCCCAAAGTCTGCGATCCTCTTGTAGAATCTCACCTGCAGGCAACGTCGAGGTCACAGTCCTTGTCCACATAACAGGGACTCTTCCCTCCCAGTTCCAAGGTCACTGGGGTCAGGTGTTTGGCCGCAGCTGTCATGATGATCTTGCCCACTCCCGTGCTCCCGGTGTAGAGGATGTGGTCAAATTTCTCCTTCAGCAGTTCCGTGGTCTCAGGAACACCACCGTTAATGACTGGAAACAGGTCCTGCCATGAAACCACACTGAGAGATTAGGCAGAAAACACTATCCAGAGTTTGGGTGGGACGGTGGGAAAAGCTCTAGAGTTGGCATCAGAAGACCCAAATGAGCTCCACAGGGTCCTGCCAGCTCCAAGTCTGTGTCCCATGATCCCTTGGCTGGAATAACGTCACTACTGGATTTCCCACTTCTCCATCATGTCCCTTAAACCTCATCATCCTGAAAGACTGCATTGGCCTTGTATTCACACTTGATCATCCGTCCTCTGGATAGAAAATGGAGCGATGAACTCCTCCCAAAGGGTACCCAGGACAACCATCTTTTCATTTCCCACTCAGCTAATCTCCCTTGGATTTCTCCATTATACCCCGGTGTGGCTAGCTTCTTCTACCCATTCCCCTTCAATATAGCTGCCCTCCTTTTTAGCTTCCTTTCAGATATTGTTCCCCGCTTAGAATGGAACCTCCCTAAGGGCAGGGGCTGTTTATTTTTTCACATTTGTATCTCATAATAATCATGTAATAAATATTTATGGACAGATTGATTCCTAGATACCCTTCCACAGGTAGATAATCAAATAGATAACCTCCACCAGCTGATCCTACCTGATCTTCCACTTTTATTCTGATTCTACTTTCACAACATAATTAATATGGAAATAGATTAAAAATGATTGTATATATATATATATATATAATCTATATCAGATTGCTTGCTATGTTGGGGGAAGGAAGGGAAAGAGAAAAATTTGGAACTGAAAATCTTAAATGAATGTTACATATAATTAGAAAAAATAAAATCCTATTAAATGAAAGAAAAGAAAACAAAAGGCATAGAATTTCATATCTCTGTATCATTGCTCACATTGTTCCCTGTCTCTGGAATTTCCCTTCTTCCCCAATTCTTCCTTAAATTCTCATCCATCATAAGGGAAGAAATCAAAGCTCTCTATAGTCATATGAATAAATTCTCAACATCACTACTGATTAGAGAAATACAAATTAAAACAACTCTAGCTGCTACCTCATATCTATCAGAGTGGCTAATATGACAGAAAAGAAAAATGACAAATATTGGAAGGGATATAGAAAAAATTGAGATTCTAATACATTGTTGGTGGAGTTGTGAACTGATTCAACCATTCTGGAGAGCAATTTGAAACTATGCACAAAATGGGCTTATATCCCAAAGATTATAAAGAAGGGAAAGGGACCTGTAAGTGCACGAATGTTTGTGGCAGCCCTTTTTGTAGTGGCTAAAAACTGGAAACTGAATGGATGTCCATCAGTTGGAGAATGGCTGAATAAATTGTGGTATATGAATATTATGGAATATTACTGTTGTGTAAGAAATGACCAACAGGAGGATTTCAGAAAGGCCTGGAGAGACTTACACGAACTGATGCTGAATGAAATGAGCAGGACCAGGAGATCATTATATACTTCAACAACAATACTATATGATGACCAGTTCTGATGGACCAGGCCATCCTCAGCAACGAGATCAACCAAATCATTTCCAGTGGAGCAGTAATGAACTGAACCAGCTATGCCCAGAAAAAGAACTCTGGGAGATGACTAAGAACCATTACATTGAATTCCCAATCCCTCTATTTATGCCCACCTGCATTTTTTATTTCCTTCACAAGCTATAACAATATTTCAGAGTCTGATTCTTTTTGTACAGCAAAATAACGTTTTGGTCATGTATACTTATTGTGTATCTAATTTATATTTTAATGTACTTAACATCTACTGGTCATCCTGTCATCTGGGGGAGGGGGTGGGGGGTAAGAGGTGAAAAAATGGAACAAGAGGTTTGGCAATTGTTAATGCTGTAAAGTTACCCATGCATATAACCTGTAAATAAAAGGCTATTAAATTAAAAAAAAAAAAAGAAACTATGCACAAAAAGTATAATCTTCATACCCTTCATGTGCATACCACCACTAGATCTAGATCCCAAATAGATTTTTTTTTTTAAAAAGGAAAAGAACCAATTTACACAAGGGTATTTATAGAATTCTTTTTGTAGTGGCAAAGAACTGGAGAGGGGATGTCCATCAATTGGGAATGGCTGGATAATTGGGATATATACATGTAATAGAATAGTACAATGCTAGTAGAAATGCTGAGCAGGATGGATTCAAGAAAATCTGGAAAGACTTATATGAAGTGATGCTAATATGAACATCGTACGTAGTAACAGCAATATTGTAAGGATTATTAACTATATATTACTATTCTCAGCAATACAATGATCCAAGATAATTCCAAAGGACTCATGATGAAAAATGCTCTCCAACTCCAAAGAAAAAACTAATGGAGCCTGAATACAAATTGAAGCATGCTATTTTTAAATTTTTTTAATTAAATCTTTTTATTTATAAAGCATATGCAATGTTTTTCCAACATTGACCCTTGCAAACACTTCTGTTCCAACTTTTCCCTTCCTTCCCCCCCAACCTCTCCCCTAGCTTGCACATAGTCCAAAATATGTTAAATATGTTGAAATACAAGCATGCTATTTTTCATTTTATTTCTCTGTGTGTGTTTGGTTTCGCTGGATTATTTTTGTTTTGTTT